>NC_091064.1:53337483-53637483 GCF_000393655.2 Nicotiana sylvestris
CGGCAACGGTGCCGTTGGCCATGAGTCTAACACCCCTGAACCACCATGACCCCCCTCTCCAAATCCACACTCAGCTTACCTCGAATCTTCCCCGAACGTCTCAAATCTTCATTCGAAGATCCGAGACCAAACCTAGATCTATACCAAACCACCCCATATTCACCCTAGTCACTCCCCTAACGTCCCTCAGGCCTTAATCAGCTTTGGTTCCGGTCAAATGCAAGTAGAACTTGTCGAATCCCAAATCTGAGTTCAAGAACCCTAAAAAACCAAACCTGTTTCGTGTTGAGGTAAGTTCCCGGTGTAATCTTCTTTTCTTTCCTTTTGTTTGTGCATATGTTCGTATATTTGTTCTGAATCTTTTGATTATTTTCTGTCAGTTCTCCCCATCTTCAAAAGACCCTTTTTGTTTGGTCGATTTCTTTTCTTAAATGTTAAATGAGTGTTATAAGATGTTTGTTCGCTTCGACTGATGTTGTCGACCAGTTAAGTTTCATAAACTCCGTGTTAAATGCCCCGTGTGTTGAAATAAATTGGTGCCTTGTTTAGTCTGTGTTGTTTGTCGATTAATTGTTACGTATATTAGTTCATATAGTCGATTTGAGTAACGTCGTCAAATAATTAAGTGTCGTAAAGTTCCATCGTTGTTCGGAAAAATGCCTAAATCACTCATTTGTTCTGTTTTGAGTTCAGTCGATCAGCGATTAGTTAGTATACATTATAACTCGCAAAGTCGACTCGACACATGTTGTCGTTAGTTTCACAGCATCAAATAACAAACGACCTAACTCTTACTGGTTGGTTTTGTTAAATGCTTGTGTTGGACTAATTGTAGGTTGGTTTGTTAGCTGTGGGAGGGGGAATTCGAACTGGTAGACTGACAGATACAATAGAATGAAAGGGTGGGGCTATACAACAATGATCAAGGGTCTGTGGGATAGTTTTTGTTGGGGGGGAAGAAACTGACTAAGTGTTCAGGATTAAAGAAGCTGTCAAGTGTCAATTAAAATAATATTAATGGGGAACAAAACACAAGAGCATGTGAATTAAATGAATACTTTAAACCCATAACTCTTGATTAGAGCAATAGGACAAAGCATGGGGGGGGGGGGCTGATTAAGTTTACCAAGAAAAATGCCTCTAGGCATGGGAAGCTAAGGGGTATGGGCAGATTGCAATTGGCAGGATCCAGGCAGCTTGACTGCACTGGGTTGTTGGCTTATAAATAAGTTGTTTCAGAACATAAAAGGGGCTGGACTTTTAGTCTTCAGAAAAAAAAAGAAACACAAAGAAATTTTCAGAATATTATAACCAAACACTGTCTGAAAATTGCCTAAGAGTTTAAGTTGGTCGAGCTGTCTTTGCCAATTGTTGTTGGTTATTTGCCGAGCTGTTTGTGATCATTGGTTTGCTGTTGCTGTTACATTGAGTATTCTTGGTGTTTCTTCTGTTTTGCTACTCTGCGTCTAGGATTGTTTACTTAGTGCTCGACCACCTATTGGGTTTTCCTTGTTGTTGAGACTGCTGCTGTTTATTTGTGGGCTATTGGTGACATTGTTGCTGATTGTTTGCTGTTGATTGTTGACTGCTGCTTACCTGCTGTTGCTGTGTTGTTGCATACTACTCAGCTGATCATTCTCCCTCTTCTTTTGTTTTTCTATACCAGGTACACGACTAATACTGTCCATGTAACTTGAAAGTTGAGCATGAATACAAAAGAGAAGATTTGAAGACGTTTATGTCCACTTGTAGTTGTTATATCGAGTATCATGTAGTGTGTAATGGTTTACATTCTTGCCTGGGTACCAGAGTTGGTCCTCTCATATAGTGAATGTAAATGTAGGATAATTTAATATCATATGGTGTGTAGGTTGACAGACAAGAGGATTGGTAGTATAATAGGCTACATCTTAGAAATTAGTTGTGTTTTGTGATTAGCATGTCCTTAAATGCATGTCAAAGTATAAAACTATCCATGTTAGTTAATTTCATTTCCCTTTTGATAAACTGCCTCATTATAATTGTCGAACCACGCCCTTATAACAAATAGCACAAGTCTGCATTCCCCAACCTCACGAAGGTTGAGCCCAAGTCGAAACAGGCTAAGCAGGCCTTCATCGGAAAATCAGTGGCCCAGGCCTGGCCAATCCCGCATAAGCTGGGTTTGGGCCCATGAGATCCGATCGCTTGCCCGTGGGGCGTGGCCTTGTTTCTGATTTTTTAAAAGCATTCTGAATCCTACTATAAATGACCTGCAAGCATATAATTAACTAGGACTATCTCTGCTTTCAATTAGTAGAGACAAACGCGACAAGAAACGTAGTTGCTATAGGATATCCATTTAAAATAAATGAGATGAGCCTCGCCTAGTAAAATATATAGATTGCGGGGCCCTCACAAATGTATGTGTTAATTACTTAGAACTCGGGATCGGCCGCTTAGCGAACTTCACGGCCTTTTCTCAAAATAACCCTGCGCTAGTCGCTTTAGGCGCGTATTTAATAATGTTATCTCCTTAAACTCGGGTGCACATTTATGTGACCCAAATCCAAATCTCAACGAAATCGAAATGTGTCTCTAATCACGGGTACATTGATTGTGACGTGGTCTGAGATGTATTTCCATGACATTGCAAATTCTTTTTAATAATGAATGAGACGAGCCTCGACAAACAAAAAATGCACAAGCTGCGGGGCCCTCTAAATGTATATATTAAAATACTTAGAATTCGAGGACAGGCCGTTTAGCGAATTTTACGGCCTTCCCCAAAATAACAAGACGCTAGTTGCTTTAGGCGCGCCTTTAATAATTTATTTTCCTTAACTCGGGTGCACATTTATGTGACCCAAATCCAAATCTCAACCGAGTCGAGATATGCCAAACAACTACGGGTGCATTGATGTAACGTGGTTCGAGATATGTTTCCACGACGTTGCAATTCTCGTAAAATAATAACAATAAGTAAGAAAGCGGTAAAAAGATAAAATTTTGCACATAAGTTCATATTTGTATAAAATCAGATAATCAAGCCGAATATAACAGTTGAGCGACCGTGCTAGAACCACGGAACTCGGGAATTCCTAACACCTTCTCCCGGGTTAACAGAATTCCTTATCCGGATTTCTGGTACGCAGACTGTAATATGGAGTCATTCTTTTCCTCGATTCAGGATTAAAATTGGTGACTTGGGACACCCTAAATCTCCCAAGTGGCGACTCTGAAATAAATAAACCAATCCCGTTCCGATTGTCCTTTAATTGGAAAAAAACTCCCTTCACCCTTCGCGGGGCGGAAAAAGGAGGTGTGACAGCTCTGGCGACTCTGCTGGGGATAAAAGGACCCAGAACCACCGGTTCAGGATTAGAAATTCGAGCTTAGATAAATTGTTATATTTGGTTTTATCTGATTTTTACATGTTTGAGCCTAATGTGCTAAATGTTGCTTTTACTGCTTTGATATTATTTGAACTGTATATATAAACTGTGCCGAAACCTTCTCTTCTTACCTCCGGGGAGAAGCTCGGTGGTCGAGACTCCCTATTCTGTTAGTGTCAATGCCCAAGTAGAAAGAGGCTCGGATAAGTTACAAAGCCGGACGACCCCGCGGGTCCCCGGTACGTAGCCCCCTCCTCGACTCGAGTTGTCCGCTCGTGTAAGCCAGGTCTAGAACAAAGCCCAGTTTGAAGCTTAGTAAACCATAACTTCATGCCGGATCCCTAGTAGGAAAACGCTTATTTGCATCACGTTGCATTTGACTTAGGGGGCTCAACACAGGGGTTGGGCCCGTCCAGGAATAGCAACCTGAAACAAAACAAAAGGGAGACCATCATGTGGCATTTTGTCTGTTATCGCATTAATTTGCTTCAAATTTGCACGTTGACCGGCAGATGGTAACGGGAATTTTGAAATAAATAAATAGATAAACAAATAAATAATGTAATAAAAAAATGAAAAAAGGGAATTTCAAAATTTCTCGCTTGAAAGGCAGTGTCCAAATGTTTTTGAAAACCGTGATAAACTTCTTACCCGAACTACATCGGTTTGATTCCCACCGGATGTGGGATACGTAGGCAACCCTTATCGGGTCCAACTCCCCAATTTTGTTTGCCAATAATTATATATATATACCCATGTATGTATACACACATATTATTTCTTTCAAAAAAAAATCTTTTCTTTCTTGTCTAAAAAACACCTTAATAAATGTGCAGAATGAGCACAAGTAGGAGTTCATCTGAGGCCATTATAAACAAAGTTCCTCTGGGCTTACGCATGTGGTGGAGCGACTTGGGAAGATCAGGGCAAGATACGGTCAAAAAATACTTGGGAAATTTGGTTGGGTTGCTGGACATCGATCCGCGAGGGGACGTTATCAGGGCTCTAATTTCATTTTGGGACTCGGCCCACAACGTATTTCACTTCTCAGATTTCGAACTCACCCCGACACTGGAGGAGTTGGCAGGGTACATTGGATGTCCTAACATCCCCATGAAAGAGCAATATCTCATTGCACCAAGGGCCGTAACCGTACACAAATTCCTGGATATCGTAAAGATCCGCAGAACGGTACATAAACCAGAGTTATCAAAAGGGTTTTGCAGTTTTGCATTTCTGTACGATCGATACGGTCATCTTGGAGGGTTCAACAATCCCGAGAGTAAGATCTGCAGTGGGGAGAACCGGTTGGAATGGGAGAGGCACAGATGTATTGCGTTTATGATAGCCTTTCTGGGTTCTTTGGTATTCCCTAAAAGAGACGGAAAAATTAACATACAAATTGCTGGGGTCGTCAATACTTTGATTAGACAAGAAAATAGCACTCTGGCACCACTGATAATTGCGGAAATTTTCCGCGCGCTCACCTTTTGCAAAACCGGAGGAAATTTCTTTGAAGGATGTAATATACTGCTACAAATGTGGATGATAGAGCATCTATGTCATCGCCCTCAATTTCTGAAGTATGGGTCATCACAAAAGACTTGTATAGAAGAGTTTCCCACCAGGATCGACGGGTTCAGATTGCCGGAAGGGGTCGCCGAATGGGTCACGCTACTGCGCTCTGTTTCAGCAAACCAGATAGAGTGGGCATTCGAGTGGCTACCCCTAGATGAGGTCATACACATGGCGGCCACCGAATCTTATTTGCTGTTGATGGGTCTCCAAAGTATCCAGCCTTACGCACCATGCAGGGTGTTGAGGCAGTTGGGACTATACCAAGTAATCCCGAAGGAAGAAGATCTTAGTAGCCGGGTGATTGAAATTGGACCTGGTGGGCAGTTCCCTGAAGCATTCATTCGGAGAATCTGGAATGAATGTCAAACCCTGAAGTTAGATACCTGTGTACGAGATCGGGCTAAGGGCGAAGTGTCTTCGAAATACCTCCCGTGGTACAGAAGAGAGCTTGAACATCAGAGACCAACTAAGAGAGCTCACATCCAAGGCTTTGAGGAATCTTCACAGGCAGAGTGGAGCTGGTTAAAAAGGGAAGAAGGCTACCGGGCTGAAATCGGGAGGCAAAAACAACAAGTCGAGAGGCTTGTATTTGAGAACAACGTGCAAGTCGCCTCGGAGTAGGGCGAAAAGAACAAGCTAGCCCAAGAGAACCAGATACTAAAGGCCCGCCTACGCCAAGCCAGCAAAAGTAACATTGACCGACAGAAACGTCGCTCCAACGAAAGGTTGATAGCAAGTTTGAAAAATCAGGTCGTCCAAAGCCAAGAAGAATTAGAACAATCAGAAGCCCGCATAGCAAGGATGAAGGTCAAATGGGCAAAATGCACAATGGCCCGGAAGTAGCGTCTGCAACAGGTCATAAGGGATTATGAACTGAGCATCGGGACATTAAGGGAAACGAATTCCACTCTTCAAGAGCGGATCTTCAAGCAAACACGAGATGCCCAAGCCGATAGAAGGCGCTGTTACGATGCAATGACCAGAATGGAAAGGCAAATGGAGATGTTCCAGGATCAACTTGCCAACAATGCGCAAACACTAGGATTAAAGAACCAACAGATAAGGCAGTTGTTCGCGGAAAGGGACAACATTCGAGGAAGGATCGACGAGATTGGGCATTACATCTACATGAGATGCCTGGCATGCGAGCAAATGCCTCGGAAGACCCTCCTTGTTTCCATCATGGGATGCGTCCACCGAATCATGAATGAATTGAAAAGCCTGCAGAGAGACCTCACACCAAGGGCCGCGGAAAGGCCGAATGATGCCTCGCGGGCCCCTAAGTTAGAAAATTTATCTTTGGTCGAGTCTTGTTTATTTGGCTTTGTTGCTTTCCCATATGTTGTTTTCTTTTCTTTTAATCAAATAGGGTTAAAGAACTGTGGAGTCTGTACTATTCCTGTTCCTTGTTTGAAGTAATTTGTAATAGCAAAATTTTGAGAATGAATTTAATGATTCCAAAAGAATTTTGTGTTTCTTTACATTATGGCAGAACTACACCTGGTCTGATTCGCGCAGGGGACGTGATACGTAGGCCATCCCCATAAGATTCGACCGCTTTTAATAAAGAAAGAAAAGAAAATACAAAAAGATAAAATAAAATGCAGGGTTTCCCAAAGTACTTTAAAAAGGGGACAAATGAGCAAGCCGGGATGACGCATGTTGTTTGAAGCAAAGCATGTAGAAACAGTTAACTGCCTAGGAGCATTGCATCCTCTATGTGTTGTGATCAAATCTGTTAAACTCTAACGCTAACAAAGTTTGTTGTTGTCTGATACCAGACAGTTAGTTGTTAAGGAATTCTGGAAACACACCCTTACCAAACCAGATCCAAAGGACCGGTAGCAATAAGCATGACTACTTCAGAGAATAGTAACGAGGAAGAAAGGCCGATGAGCCAGTTGTTAAAAGAAGCGATGGAAAAGATTGAAAGGATGGGATTAGAGATGAATGCAATGCAGCTAGCATTAGCCAAAGCACAAAAGAGCCCTGAGCCACTGGGGCACATACCGGAATACCCTCATTCCGGCCCTTCAACAAGCCTCCCGAATCCCCGTTATCATCAGGAAAGAAGCCCACATGATTCCCAAGCTCCACCACCCCATCAATCTCTCCCAACACCAAATATTCCCACTTTTGTGGGACCCACAGCAGCCACCTTGCAAAGAACGACCAGTGAGCCATTGTTTCAAGCTCACGATACGCAATCCTATCCCCCTGAGCCTACATTCCATGCCCCCGAACCACAGGCCTACAATCCGCACTTGGAGGTACCGGCAGAGATTGAAAAGCCGGTTAAAGCCCCTGAACAGGATGAGGTATTAAGGAAGTTCAAAAGCCTGGAGCAGTCCTTCAGGAACCTGCACGGATTGGGCAACCAAGTCAGCGTGGCTTACAAAGATCTATGCCCTTTCCCCGACGTCCAACTCCCGGCTGGGTTCAAGATGCCTAAGTTTGATTTATATGAAGGGCACGGGGATCCCATGGCATATTTGCGGGGATTCTGTAGCAAAATGAGAGGGGCAGGCGGCAAAGACGAGCTGCTGATAGCTTATTTCGGCCAAAGTCTGAGCGGATCTGCACTAGAATAGTATACCAGGCCGGATTCCAGTAGATGGTACACTTGGGATGATCTGGCGCAGGCTTTCGTGGGTCATTTCCAATACAATCTCGAGATAGTCCCTGACCGTCTCACGTTGTTGAGGACCGGGAAGAAGCCCGGGGAAAGTTTTCGCGAATACGGGTTCCGTTGGAGAGAACAAGCAGCTAGAGTGGATCCTCCCATGAGAGAGGGAGAGATGGTGGACTACTTCTTGCAAACATTGGATCCAACCTACTTTGGTCACTTGGTGACGACAGTTGGAAAATCCTTCAACGAGGTAGTGAAGATAGGGGTCATGATAGAAGAAGGTCTGAGGTCTGACAAAATCCTGAATTATTCGGCACTCAAGGCCACGACCCAGGCTATTCAAAGCGGCACGAGGGGTGCGCTGGGAAGAAGAAAGAAAGAAGAAATTGCCACAATCGAGGCAGGCAGTTGGTCCAGGGCTGGCAAGCCACACTACAACCAACCCAGACCTCACAGGCCAAACTACCCATACAACCCACCACAACATTTCTATCCGCCTCGAGAACCACATTGCTCCATACACCAGGCCCAGGCATACACTCAGCCTCCGGTTCGCCCGCAATGTCGCTCGCCGGCTCCCCAGAACACATATGCACCACCACAAAACACCTATCCTCCACCCAGGGCGTATAGAAACCCTCCAGTGGCAGGCTTTCGGGGAAATCCAGATGCTAGGAATGACAGGCTGCGGAAACACAGAACTTTCACGGAGTTGGGAGAAACCTACACCGCTTTGTTCCACAAATTGAGGCAGTTGGGTTTGGTTAGCCCTGTCCAGACTCGAGAACCAAATCCCCCACCCCAGCATTTGGATCGATCAATAAGCAGTGAATACTGCTCAGGGATGTTGGGGCATGATACCGAAAAGTGTTGGAAATTGAGGCATGCCATATAGGATCTTATTGACACCAATAAGATCGAGGTCCAGACACCGGAGGTCCCCAACATCAACCAGAACCCACTACTGGCACACCACGAGACTCACATGATTGAGTTGGTGTATGAGGGATGAGAGTTGAGAAAACCCTCACAGACAGTGATGATGATCCAGGCCGCCCCGAAAGAAGAATCAACCAGTGGAGGAACGAGGGTACAGTCGCAGGGAGAAGGCGTCAAGCCAGTAGTGATATTGGGCAAGAGCCCGCCCGCCATAACAAGCAAACCCGAGCCAAACAAGTGGGTAATATCAGGGACTCCGCCCACACCTGCAGTTGTGTTGAAGGGGGTATACAGAGAACTGGTCACCATAAAACCTGTAGTCTAGCTGCCGATGATTGATAGCAAGGATGTACCTTGGAAATATGAAAAGGCGGTGGTGATGTACAAAGGAAAACAAGTGGAAGAGGTCAGCTGTGAAGCGCAAGGGCTGACTCGATCAGGACGGTGTTTCGCTCCGGTAGAGCTGAGAAGAACCAACCCAGCTGCAACCAAAAAAACCCATGTCCGAAGAAGAGGCTGAGGAGTTCCTGAGGAAGATGAAAGTGCAGGACTACTCCGTGGTCGAACAGCTGAGGAAAACACCGGCCCTGATCTCGCTGCTATCATTACTAATCCATTCCGAGGAGCATCGTCGGGCCTTGATAAAGATATTAAACGAAGCTCACGTGCCCAACGAAATTTCGGTAAACCACATGGAAACCATTGCCAACAAGATTTTCGAGGTGAACAGGGTAACATTCTCAGATGATGACCTACCGATGGAAGGTACAGAGCATAATAAAGCTCTCTACCTAACTGTCAAATGTGAAAACTCGGTAGTTACTCGGGTATTGGTGGATAACGGTTCAAATGCCAATATTTGTCCATTATCCACTCTGAATCAGTTAAAAATTGACCACGGAAGAATCCACAAGAATAGCATCTGTGTCCGAGGATTTGACGGAAATGGAATAGCTACTGTAGGGGATGTTGTACTTGAATTGACCATCGGTCCAGTCCTGTTCACCATGGAGCTCCAGGTGTTAGATGCCACAGTTTCTTACAACCTTTTGATAGGACGACCATGGATTCATGTAGCCAAGGCAGTGCCCTCCACCCTACATTAGATGGTGAAGTTCGAGTGGGATAGACAAGAGGTCGTACTGCACGGCGAGGACACGGCATGCACCATGGGTGGCGCCATTGTACCCTTCATAGAGACTGATGATGACAAAGGTCCTTGGGTCTACCAGATTTTCGATACAGGGTCGGCGAACAAAATTGCTGAAGGAGAAATCATCCCGCACCATAGGGTAGCTGCCGCGACAGTCATGATGGTCTCGGAAATGCTGGGTAATGGATTTGTGCCGGGAAAGGGCTTAGGAGTCGAGCTTCAGGGGATTTTCCAACCTGTCTCCCTGCCTAAAAATCTGGAAACTTTCGGGTTGGGGTTCAAACCAACCGCGGCAGATAGGAAACAAGCGCAAAAAATGAAGAAGAGGGTTTGGTTTCTGCCCAAGCCGGTTCCACGTCTCTCAAGGTCTTTTGTCAGAGCAAGTGCCAAGGGGCCGCCAGTCCCAAAGATTCTAGGACCATTGATTGGTATGGATAGGGACCTGAATCAGAGTTTCGAGAGGCTATTCGCTGATGTTAGTACGGTAGAGGCTGGAGAAGGTTCCAGCAGAGTAGAGATACAGTTTGTGGGGCCTGAGGCCATAACCAACAATTGGACAGTTACTCCTCTTCCTGTCCGAGGGGAGTCTTGGTAGTAGGCTTTGATTTATGTTTTTGTTTGTTTTGTTTTGCTCGGATTATTCCAGGGTGTAATACAAATTTTACTTTTGTTTTGTAAAAGTGTGAACCCTTTTTATCCCGCAAGTTTAATAAAGTTCTCTTCTTTTGTCTCATTTTAATTTTGTCTTGTTCTTTTTTCTTTCTGAACAGTTCTCTTTTTACGGGTTCTAATGACATGGCATGCACAGCGGATCTTCGACCTAGTCTAAAAAATCAATCTGAATCCGACTCAATGATACAAGAGGTCGTTTGTGACGATGAATCTGAATATGACGAAGACAAACCTTCGAAGAGATAAACCAAGAACTGTGCCAATTTGAAGAAAAACCCAAACCTAACCTAAATGACACTGAGGCTGTAAATCTAGGAGACGCTGAAAACGTCCGAGAAACCAAAATTAGCATCCATGTTGAGCCGAATGTCAGGGAAGAATTGATCAAAACCCTCGTGGAATTCAAAGATGTTTTTGCATGGTCATATGATGATATGCCGGGATTAAGCACCAATTTAGTGGTTCACAAATTGCCCACTGACCCGGCATACCCTCCGGTCAAGCAAAAGCTAAGGAAATTTAAAACAGAAATGAGTGTAAAGATCAAAGAAGAGGTGATTAAGCAGTTGCAGGCGAAGGTCATTCGGGTCACTCGATATCCCGAGTGGTTTGCCAATGTGGTACCAGTTCCAAAGAAGGATGGGAAAATCCGGGTGTACGTCGACTACTGCAACCTCAACAAAGCAAGTCCCAAGGACAATTTTCCATTGCCCAACATCCATATCTTGATCGATAATTGCGCTGGGCGCGAGATCGGATCATTTGTGGATTGCTATGCGGGTTATCATCAGATCCTAATGGACGAGGAAGATGCGGAAAAGACAGCATTTATCACGCCATGGGGAACTTACTGCTATCGGGTAATGCCGTTCGGACTGAAGAATGCCGGGGCAACGTACATGCGAGCAATGACTGCTGTGTTTCACGACATGATACACAAAGAAATTGAGGTGTACGTAGATGATGTGATCATAAAATCTTGGCGGCAGGAAGACCATGTAGCAGACCTAAGGAGATTCTTCCAAAGACTCCGAAGGTATGATATCAAGCTTAACCCGGCCAAATGCGCATTCGGGGTTCCATCAAGAAAGCTGTTAGGATTCATCGTCAGTCGACGGGGGATTGAGTTAGACCCATCCAAGATCGAATCTATCCGAGATTTGCCATCGCCAAAGAACAAAACAAAGGTAATGAGTCTGTTGGGTAGACTCAATTACATCAGCAGGTTCATCGCTCAACTCACGGCAACTTGTGAGCCCATATTTCGGTTGCTAAAAAAGGATGCTGCGGTAAGTTGGACGGCAGAGTGTCAAGAGGCTTTCGACCAAATCAAAGGTTATCTATCTAATCCACCCGTGTTGGTCCCGCCTAAGCCAGGGAAGCCCTTAATTCTTTATCTGACGGTCCTGGAAAATTCATTTGGTTGTGTACTGGGGCAACATGATGACACAGGAAGGAAGGAGCAGGCCATTTACTATCTCAGCAAGAAATTCACAGTATATGAGATCAATTACACTCAACTCGAGAAAACATGCTGCGCCCTAACTTGGGTGGCTCAGAAGTTGAAACACTACCTGTCCTCGTATACCACTTATCTCATATCCCGTTTGGACCCATTAAAGTATATCTTTCAGAAACCTATGCCCACAGGAAGGTTGGCAAAATGGCAGATTCTACTCACAGAGTTTGATATCGTCTATGTGACGAGGACAGCCATGAAAGCCCAAGCGCTGGCAGACCATTTGGCAGAGAATCCCGTTGATGAAAAATACGAGCCTTTTAAGAATGTATTTTCCTGACGAAGAAGTGATGCATACAAATGAGCTGGAGTTACCCGAGGAACCGGGTTGGAAGCTTTTCTTCGATGGAGCTGCAAACGCAAAAGGGGTTGGAATAGGAGCAGTACTCATTTCTGAAACAGGACGCCATTATCCTGTTACGGCTCAACTACGCTTCTATTGCACCAACAATATGGCCTTGTACGAAGCTTGCATTTTGTCTGCGGTTGGCTGCGGACATGGATGTCCAAGACGTTTTGGTCTTGGGAGACTCGGACCTCTTGGTACATCAGATTCAGGGCGAATGGGAAATGCGGGATCTGAAACTCATACCATATCGACAATGCTTGTACGATCTGAGCAAGCGATTTCGATCGTTGAAATTCAAACATATCCCGAGAGTTCATAAAGAGGTTGCGGATGCATTGGCCACCTTAGCATCAATGTTGCACCACCCTGACAAAATGTATGTTGACCCTCTACACATCCAGGTTCGTGACCAGCACGCTTATTGCAGCACGGTAGAAGAGGAAGTAGATGGTGAACCTTGGTTTCATGATATCAAGGAGTACCTCAAAATGGGGATATATCCGGAACAGGCCACTGGAGACCAAAAAAGAGCCCTTCGGCGTTTGTCAAATGGTTTCTTCCTCAGCAGAGGAGTACTGTACAAAAGAACCCCGGATTTGGGATTGTTAAGATGTATAGACGCCGGTCAAGCCACGACGGTCATGGTAGAGGTACATGCTGGAGTTTGCGGGCCACATATGAGCGGATATGTATTGGCAAGGAAGATCCTTCGAGCAGGATATTATTGGCTTACCATGGAGCATGACTGTATCTCTTTCGTGAGAAAATGCCACAAGTGTCAGATACACGGAGATCTGATTCACTCTCCGCCAACAGAGTTACATACGATGTCAGCACCCTGGCCGTTTGTGGCATGGGGCATAGATGTCATTGGACCTATCGAGCCGGCAGCATCCAACGGTCATAGGTTCATTCTAGTAACCATTGACTACTTCACCAAATGGGTTGAGGCTAAAACCTTCAAGTCGGTAACTAAAAAGGCAGTGGTGGATTTTGTGCACTCCCATATCATCTGCAGATTTGGGATCCCAAAAGTAATCATCACGGATAACGGTGCGAATCTTAACAGCAGCCTGATGAGAGAGGTATGCCAACAATTCAAGATTACACACCGCAATTCCACCCCATATCGTCCCAAGGCGAATGGAGCGGTCGAAGCAGCCAATAAAAACATCAAGAAGATACTGCGAAAGATGGTGGAAGGATCTAGACAATGGCACGAGAGATTACCCTTTGCTCTGTTGGGTTATCGCACTACCGTCCGGACCTCCATAGGTGCAACTCCTTATTTGTTGGTATACGGAAATGAGGCCGTGATACCAGCGGAGGTCGAAATTCCGTCCCTCCGGATTGTCGCTGAAGCCGAAATTGATGATGATGAATGGGTCAAAGCTCGACTAGAACAGTTGAGCTTGATAGACGAGAAAAGATTGGCAGCAGTGTGCCATGGTCAGCTATATCAGAAGAGAATGGCAAGGGCATACAATAAGAAGGTACGCCCCAGGAAGTTTGAAATAGGGCAGCAGGTATTGAAGAAGATCCTCCCACATCAGGTCGAGGCAAAAGGCAAGTTCGCCCCAAATTGGCAAGGGCCTTATAGCGTGACCAGAGTATTATCCAACGGTGCTTTGTGTTTGACGGATATCAAGGGAAGATGTGTTGACATGGCTATCAATTCGGATGCAGTCAAGAGATATTATGCGTAATTTCTTTGATTATGGCAATTATTGGTTCGTTTGTTTGTACTTGGTACTTATTGGATAATGAAATGACGGAGGCAATTCTTTCTTCTATCCAAACACCTTTTACCCTTGTTTCCCCCTTTTGAGCCTTAAGTTATTCTTTCATATCCCTCTTTTGGAATCACTAATGGAAAAATAAAATTGTAAAAGAAAATGAAAAAGAAGAAGATAAAATCACTAGAAAAACAAAATCGTGGGAACTACGTTTGACCTGATTCCTCAAAGAGGATACGTAGGCGCCTCACGGCTCAGTCATAGTGTGCATAATGTCCATAGCATGCATAATAGGCTGCGTAATGCACATAGCTCAACATAGAGTAAAAATAAAATCCCCCAAGCAAGAAAACTGGGGCAGAGGTTATGTTTTAAAATTTCAACAAAGGTTTGATTCCAAAAGTTGTAGCGAATCACCCATCAAAGTTATTTCATTTTTTTGATAGCGTTTCTTTTAGCCCCACACCAAAACCCACATCGACGTCCAAAAGACCTCCCGATCAATATCCAAGAGGTGCCAAGTCAGGCAAATAAAGTCGAGAATAATACACTGATCCCCGGCGAAGAAGAGGATCAGAAAAACTGGAAATGAATTGATAGTCCAAAGGAATCTCCAAAAGAGAGGATCATATCGACATCACTCCAATTCTTCGTTGAAGAAATAAAATGAGAGAGTCTTGGCGGTGAAAACCTTCGCGGGCACCACAAGGCGACGGAAGATGAGAGATATAAAACGAGAGAGTCTTATCGGTGAAAACCTTCACAGGCACCATAAGGCGCCGGGAGCTGAGAGAAAAGAGAGAGTCTCATTAGTGAAAACCCTCAAGGGCACTATGAGGCGACAAGATAGATCAGCAAAAGGACCCAAGTTCGCAAAGAAATGGACACCCCTTTTATCCCCAGCAAGTAAGACCATCAGGCAAGATGATTGATACAAATAGACCGGGTCGGGAATCTATGGTGCACATTATGATCATAAGGACCAGTCATGTCATCCAAATAAGTTTTTGGTTCAGAAAGAATACATTCATGTTCTAGGTCGCCCACCAGTAAAATGCGGGAATACTTTCTGTTCTAGGTCGCCCACCAGTAAAATGCGGGAATACATTCATGTTCTAGGTCGCCCACCAGTAAAATGCGGGAATACTTTCTGTTCTAGGTCGCCCACCAGTAAAATGCGGGAATACATTCATGTTCTAGGTCGCCCACCAGTAAAATGCGGGAATACTTTCTGTTCTAGGTCGCCCACCAGTAAAATGCGGGAATACATTCATGTTCTAGGTCGCCCACCAGTAAAATGCGGGAATACTTTCTGTTCTAGGTCGCCCACCAGTAAAATGCGGGAATACATTCATGTTCTAGGTCGCCCACCAGTAAAATGCGGGAATACTTTCTGTTCTAGGTCGCCCACCAGTAAAATGCGGGAATACATTCATGTTCTAGGTCGCCCACCAGTAAAATGCGGGAATACTTTCTGTTCTAGGTCGCCCACCAGTAAAATGCGGGAATACATTCATGTTCTAGGTCGCCCACCAGTAAAATGCGGGAATACTTTCTGTTCTAGGTCGCCCACCAGTAAAATGCGGGAATACATTCATGTTCTAGGTCGCCCACCAGTAAAATGCGGGAATACTTTCTGTTCTAGGTCGCCCACCAGTAAAATGCGGGAATACATTCATGTTCTAGGTCGCCCACCAGTAAAATGCGGGAATACTTTCTGTTCTAGGTCGCCCACCAGTAAAATGCGGGAATACATTCATGTTCTAGGTCGCCCACCAGTAAAATGCGGGAATACTTTCTGTTCTAGGTCGCCCACCAGTAAAATGCGGGAATACATTCATGTTCTAGGTCGCCCACCAGTAAAATGCGGGAATACTTTCTGTTCTAGGTCGCCCACCAGTAAAATGCGGGAATACATTCATGTTCTAGGTCGCCCACCAGTAAAATGCGGGAATACTTTCTGTTCTAGGTCGCCCACCAGTAAAATGCGGGAATACTTTCTGTTCTAGGTCGCCCACCAGTAAAATGCGGGAATACATTCATGTTCTAGGTCGCCCACCAGTAAAATGCGGGAATACTTTCTGTTCTAGGTCGCCCACCAGTAAAATGCGGGAATACTTTCTGTTCTAGGTCGCCCACCAGTAAAATGCGGGAATACATTCATGTTCTAGGTCGCCCACCAGTAAAATGCGGGAATACTTTCTGTTCTAGGTCGCCCACCAGTAAAATGCGGGAATACATTCATGTTCTAGGTCGCCCACCAGTAAAATGCGGGAATACTTTCTGTTCTAGGTCGCCCACCAGTAAAATGCGGGAATACATTCATGTTCTAGGTCGCCCACCAGTAAAATGCGGGAATACATTCATGTTCTAGGTCACCCACCAGTAAAATAGGGGAATACTTTCTGTTCTAGGTCGCCCACCAGTAAAATGCGGGAATACTTTATGTTCTAGGACGCCCACCAGTAAAATGCGGGAATACATTCTGTTCTAGGTCGCCCACCAGTAAAATGCGGGAATACTTTCTGTTCTAGGTCGCCCACCAGTAAAATGCGGGAATACTTTCTGTTCTAGGTCGCCCACCAGTAAAATGCGGGAATACATTCATGTTCTAGGTCGCCCACCAGTAAAATGCGGGAATACTTTCTGTTCTAGGTCGCCCACCAGTAAAATGCGGGAATACATTCATGTTCTAGGTCGCCCACCAGTAAAATGCGGGAATACTTTCTGTTCTAGGTCGCCCACCAGTAAAATGCGGGAATACATTCATGTTCTAGGTCGCCCACCAGTAAAATGCGGGAATACATTCATGTTCTAAGTCGCCCACCAGTAAAATGCGAGAATACTTTCTGTTCTAGGTCGCCCACCAGTAAAATGCGGGAATACATTCTGTTCTAGGTCGCCCACCAGTAAAATGCGGTAATACATTCTGTTCTAGGTCGCCCACCAGTAAAATGCGGGAATGCTTTATGTTCTAGGTCGCCCACCAGTATAATGCGGGAATACGTTTAGTCTTATAGTGTAGATTTTGAAATCATTAACCCCATCGGAAGGCGGAAGGTTACAACAGGAATCCCCATCAGGAAACAATAAAACCCCCCAGCACAGGGAAGCATAAGGTTGCAAACTCAAGTGCATGCGTCAGAAGGAAGAAAGGACGCGTTTTGAAAGAAGCGGCTTGCGAACATTAGACCATGCCCAACATAACAAGTCTGATGAAGAGGGCCGTACCACCAAAGGAACCATTGGAAAGCTTAATGAAGAAGGCCATGTCCCCAGCGGACCGAGCAAAATGATGAAAACTGGTACTCAGAGGAGCAAAGGGCCAGTACCATCCCTCAAGTTCACAAAATAAAAGCATCGGAGGAAAACACAAGCCGACAAGAAAGCAAGGCGACAAGAACAAGTTGAAGATAGATGAGATCTTATGATCCACAGTCTAGCCTAGCTTCTTGTTTTTCCTTTTAGAACAATGTAACAAGGAGATCGGTAAGCGGTAACATCCTACAGCAGCATGTAAGCAGCACACAACAACGGCGAACACTACAGTCACACGGTAGTCCCAGCTACCAAAATTTCCCGAACTACATTGACCTGATTCCTGTTCAGCCCAGGATATGTAGGAAACCTCTGAAGTAAAGGTTCGATCAAATCTTTTTCAAAAAAATGCTTCACATGGAGTACTCGGACGAGCAAAAATCGCTCGCTTTATCTTTGCGCAAAAACCCTTCGTGTCTTCGAGCAAAGAGGGGCAGCTGTAAGCACGTGATTTTTGCTTCACGGACAATCACTCCAAAAGAAAACAAAAAATAGTGACAAATGACCTCGCTGTACAATTTTTCGATTTTTCGTGACGTATGCTGTTAGTCATTTGTGGCTCTGTCCATTTTTCATTTAATCTTATCGAACAAAATACAGAATATGTATGTCATGGTAATTAAACCATAATTCGGTCATTAAATGAAAATTCACAAAAAATATATATGCATCTTTTATTCTAGGTTGTGATTTAACCTACTTCAAATATTTTTATATGTGTGTGATAATTGTGTTAAGTGATTAAATTAATGGTTGTTTTAATTTCATTTATTTTTATTTATTTTTATTTTTCTTTAAAAATTAGAAAACAAAAAGAAAAGAGTGATGAAATTGGTTTGGGCCAAGAAATGAATCAAAATCAAGCCCAAAACCAGGACACAGGTCCAGTCCAAGCACAGGCTGCCCGGGTACGTCCCAAACGACGCCGTATCAGCGTCCCTGTGTTGAGCCGTTGATTTGATTCAAATGAACGGTCCCGATCGGGCCACTCATTTAACCCAAACGACGCCGTATTAGCCAATTGATCTGAGCCGTCCAACCCCTTGATCCAACGGATCCAGGCCTTCCCTTAGGCCCATCAAATTTGACCCGATCCAATCCCCTACCCGGTCTCAACCCACCATCAGCCCCCGAACGACGTCGTCACTCTTCAATGAGTAGATCCTGGCCCTTGATCTCACATGATCCGACGGCCAGGATCTAAACCTCAAAATCATATAAAGCCCAACTTGGTTACCCCGCCCCCTATCCACCAAAACCCCCCCCGGCTTCATCGTCTCCCTGACCAACCCTAACACCCAAACCCTAGCCGCCACCCCACCCCTTCGCCTGAAAGCCGGCGGCAACGGTGCCGTTGGCCATGAGTCTAACACCCCTGAACCACCATGACCCCCCTCTCCAAATCCACACTCAGCTTACCTCGAATCTTCCCCGAACGTCTCGAATCTTCATTCGAAGATCCGAGACCAAACCTAGATCTACACCAAACCACCCCATATTCACCCTAGTCACTACCCTAACGTCCCTCAGGCCTTAATCAGCTTTGGTTCCGGTCAAATGCAAGCAGAACTTGTCGAATCCCAAATCTGAGTTCAAGAACCCTAAAAAACCAAACCTGTTTCGTGTTGAGGTAAGTTCCCGGTGTAATCTTCTTTTCTTTCCTTTTGTTTGTGCATATGTTCGTATATTTGTTCTGAATCTTTTGATTATTTTCTGTCAGTTCTCCCCATCTTTTGGTCGACTTCAAAAGATGTTTGTTCGCTTCGGCTGATGTTGTCGACCAGTTAAGTTTCATAAACTCCATGTTAAATGCCCCGAGTGTTGAAATAAATTGGTGCCTTGTTTAGTCTGTGTTGTTTGTCGATTAATTGTTACGTATATTAGTTGGTATAGTCGATTTGAGTAACGTCGTCAAATAATTAAGTGTCGTAAAGTTCCATCGTTGTTCGGAAAAATGCCTGAATCACTCATTTGTTCTGTTTTGAGTTCAGTCGATCAGCGATTAGTTAGTATACATTATAACTCGCAAAGTCGACTCGACACATGTTGTCATTAGTTTCACAGCATCAAATAACAAATGACCTAACTCTTACTGGCTGGTTTTGTTAAATGCTTGTGTTGGACTGATTGTAGGTTGGTTTGTTAGCTGTGGGAGGGGGAATTCGAACTGGTAGACTGACAGATACAATAGAATGAAAGGGTGGGGCCAGACAACAATGATCAAGGGTCTGTGGGATAGTTTTGGTTGGGGGGAAGAAACTGACTAAGTGTTCAGGATTAAAGAAGCTGTCAAGTGTCAATTAAAATAATATTAATGGGGAACAAAACACAAGAGTATGGGAATTAAATGAATACTTTAAACCAATAACTCTTGATTAGAGCAATAGGACAAAGCATGGGGGGGGCTGATTAAGTTTACCAAGAAAAATGCCTCTAGGCATGGGAAGCTAAGGGGTATGGGCAGATTGCAATTGGCAGGATCCAGGCAGCTTGACTGCACTGGGTTGTTGGCTTATAAATAAGCTGTTTCAGAACTTAAAAGGGGCTGGACTTTTAGTCTTCAGAAAAAAAAGAAACACAAAGAAATTTTCAGAATATTGTAACCAAACACTGTCTGAAAATTGCCTAAGAGTTTAAGTTGGTCGAGCTGTCTTTGCCAATTGTTGTTGGTTATTTGCCGAGCTGTTTGTGGTCATTGGTTTGCTGTTTCTGTTACATTGAGTATTCTGGGTGTTTCTGCTGTTTTGCTACTCTGCGTCTGGGATTGTTTACTTAGTGCTCGACCACCTATTGGGTTTTCCTTGCTGTTGAGACTGCTGCTGTTTATTTGTGGGCTATTGGTGACATTGTTGCTGATTGTTTGCTGTTGATTTTTGACTGCTGCTTACCTGCTGTTGCTGTGTTGTTGCATACTACTCAGCTGATCATTCTCCTTTTTCTTTTGTTTTTCTATACCAGGTACACGACTAATACTGTCCATGTAACTTGAAAGTTGAGCATGAATACAAAAGAGAAGATTTGAAGACGTTTATGTCCACTTGTAGTTGTTATATCGAGTATCATGTAGTGTGTAATGGTTTACATTCTTGCCTGGGTACCGAAGTTGGTCCTCTCATATAGTGAATGTAAATGTAGGATAATTTAATATCATATGGTGTGTAGGTTGACAGACAAGAGGATTGGCAGTATAATAGGCTACATCTTAGAAATTAGTTGTGTTTTGTGATTAGCATGTCCTTAAATGCATGTCAAAGTATGAAACTATCCATGTTAGTTAATTTCATTTCCCTTTTGATAAACTGCCTCATTATAATTGTCGAACCACACCCTTATAACAAATAGCACAAGTCTGCATTCCCCAACCTCACGAAGGTTGAGCCTAAGTCGAAACGGGCTAAGCAGGCCTTCATCGGAAAATCAGTGGCCCAGGCCTGGCCAATCCCGCATAAGCTAGGTTTGGGCCCATGAGATCCGATCGCTTGCCCGTGGGGCGCGACCTTGTTTCTGAATTTCTAAAAGCATTCTGAATCCTACTATAAATGACCTGCAAGCATATAATTAACTAGGACTATCTCTGCTTTCAATTAGTAGAGACAAACGCGACAAGAAACGTAGTTGCTATAGGATATCCTTTAAAAATAAAGACGAGATGAGCCTCGACAAATAAAACGCACAAGTTGAGGGGCCCTCGTTAAATGTATATATTGAAGCATTCAGTTTCCAGGACGAGTCGTTTAGCAAATCTCACGGCCTTCCCAGAATAATAATACGCTAGTCGCTTTAGGCGCGTATTTAATAATGTTATCTCCTTAAACTCGGGTGCACATTTATGTGACCCAAATCCAAATCTCAACGAAATCGAAATGTGTCTCTAATCACGGGTACATTGATTGTGACGTGGTCTGAGATGCATTTCCATGACGTTGCAAATTCTTTTTAATAATGAGTGAGACGAGCCTCGACAAACAAAAATGCACAAGCTGCGAGGCCCTCTAAATGTATATATTAAAATACTTAGAATTCGAGGACAGGCCGTTTAGCGAATTTTACGGCCTTCCCCAAAATAACAAGACGCTAGTTGCTTTAGGCGCGCCTTTAATAATTTATTTTCCTTAACTCGGGTGCACATTTATGTGACCCAAATCCAAATCTCAACCGAGTCGAGATATGCCAAACAACTACGGGTGCATTGATGTAACGTGGTTCGAGATATGTTTCCACGACGTTGCAATTCTCGTAAAATAATAACAATAAGTAAGAAAGCGGTAAAAAGATAAAATTTTGCACATAAGTTCATATTTGTATAAAATCAGATAATCAAGCCAAATATAACAGTTGAGCGACCGTGCTAGAACCACGGAACTCGGGAATGCCTAACACCTTCTCCCGGGTTAACAGAATTCCTTATCCGGATTTCTGGTACGCAGACTGTAATATGGAGTCATTCTTTTCCTCGATTCAGGATTAAAATTGGTGACTTGGGACACCCTAAATCTCCCAAGTGGCGACTCTGAAATAAATAAACCAATCCCGTTCTAATTGTCCTTTAATTGGAAAAAAACTCCCTTCACCCTTCGCGGGGCGGAAAAAGGAGGTGTGACAACCTTTTCCCTGACTCAGGTACTTCCTTCTTCTGTCCGTTCGAGGACGAACGATTATTTTAGAGGTGGAGAATGTGACGACCCAAATGGTCATCACCTGTGTTCTTATCCATTCTGTGCTTCCAAGGCCTTGAAAACCTTACTTAGAGTCGCCTCGATTTGCGTGTGCAGTCCGAGCGCGTAGCCGGAGAGCTTAAATATGAAATTATGTGAAAAATGCTAAGTTTTGAGTTTAAAATGAATAAATTTGACTTCGGTCAATATTTTGTGTAAACGGACCCGGACCCGTGATTTGACGGTCCCGGAGGGTCCGTAGGAAAATATGGGACTTGGACGTATGCCCGGAATCGAATTCCAAGGTCCCAAGCCCGAGAAATGAATTTTTGAGTAAAATTGTTTTTCTGAAATTGTTAAGGAATTTTGAAATGAAATTTGATGAGAACATGTTGATGTCGGGCCCGTATTTTGGTTCCGGCGTCCGGTACAGGTCTTATATGAAGACCTCATATTTACTCATCATAAGTATGATGTGAAATCGAGTTCCTCTGACTCAACTCTTTCACATCCACATGTAATCTCTTACCAACTATCTTTGTGGAAGTAGGTATCGTTGTATTATGACTAAAGTCGAATTTAGGAGTTTGAATTCTTACAACTGAGCTCTACTGCACGATCTAGAGTAAGAAGAAAGAGTGACAGACCTAAATGCCCTGTAGCCTCCTGCTTATAAGTGTGGTGCACAACACACCCATAAACAAGACTCTACTAGACACGGCTTGTAGACTCCCTAGGACAGAACTGCTCTGATACCACTTCTGTCACGACCCAAACCGAAGGGCCGCGACGGGCACCCGGTGCCTTACTCAACCGAGTACCAACGTAACATATCTTTCTTATCATGTTATCATGAGTAAATGAGCTAGAAAACTCGTCCTGAGATAACAAGAATAAAACATAAGGGAATAGTCAACATATGAAGACCCAACATGATATACAAACTAATATATGTGACATACGGGCCTATAAGGCCGACATGACCATTAGTAAACTCGAAACATAGGCCGACAAGGCCATACAATTATCCATACACCTGACATATGTCTACAAGCCTCTAAGAGTACATAAAATCATAAAGGTCGGGACAGGGCCCCGCCATATCAATCAATACATATCCAAAGCATACTGACCAAATAGGCAACTCCGGAGCAAGTGGAGTGCACCAACACCTTCGCTGAGCTGATAGCCTACTAGGAGGACTGTCAACCTATCAATCGGGACCTGCGGGCATGAAATGCAGCGTCCCCAGGCAAAAGGGACGTCAGTACGAATAAAGTACCGAGTATGTTAGGCAGGAAAGCATAAACAAGAACAGTAATGTAAAGAGAGAGATAGAGGAGATACAACCTGTAACATCAGAGTGCCTCTGGGGGTTACTGATATGAAATGCATAATACATATATATACATAAAACATTTTAAAACATTCGCCTCTGTGGGCATCATCATCATATCGTACCCGACCTCAAAGAGGACTCGGTAAAAGCGTACCCGACCATCATAAGGTTCGATAGAATCGTACCCGGCCACGTGGAGCTCGGTAAACCCAACTGATCAGTGGTTGCACAATAGGTGCCGTACCCGGCCGACTATAGAGCGGCTCGGTAGAGTAAAATAGATACTATATATAATGTATGCTAGACTCATGGAATCACATTCTAAACCTTTTGGAGTGACTTAAGAACGCTATGGACATCCATACCCTCAATATGAACCTTAGTAGGATTCAAGGATCATACACGCTTGCTTAGAATAATTTTATAAGGAAAGAACAACATGGACAACCTTAGTTGCTAGGAGTAGATCCGTAATGAAGTAGCGTATTCATTTCACTTTAGATCATGCCAAAAGAAAGAAGAAAGTGCCTTAACATACCTTAAACCCGTTGAGTCCTTAATCACTTCCAAGCAACTCTTCAAACAAGTCAACACAATCTATCATAGTATAAGGAGATTCAAAATCAGTGCTGAGCAAAGGCTAAGTCTATAACTTAAGCTAGTAGCTCGTTTACGTAAATTTGGGCAGCATCTCCCTTGTAACAAGGGCCTCCTCCAATACCATATACCAACAACAATTACCAGAGCAATCCATCAATACATAATTATCAATATCAAGACACCATATAACAACAACAAGTCACAACTACATTACGACGAGCGGCAAGCTCCGATTGGAATCCGTATACCCCTTATCAATCCTTATAGACTTCTTACTTCAACATAAAAGTATCATTAACATGATAATGAAGTCATTAATCAATGATTCCAGCGTTAAACCATATATTTATAACAACAAAAATAATCCACAACTTCAACTATCCTCAATTAGCAACTTTATTCACTAGTTCATGTCTAGCCCATCCATTTAACTTAATCAACATCAAGATAACCTTAGGCACAAGCAAGATCACAATATACATACCTTATACAGTAACTTCAAGTCAAAATCCAAGTTATATTCAGTTTACAACAACCCTTAATAGCAATACAACACCATAGAAGTGACTTAAGCTAATCCAAGTATTATCTTGTAGTTTATCATCCTAACAACTTAACCAACATACAAGCAAGATTAAGCACAATTAGTAGGCTGTTATACTCACCTTAGACAGCAGCAAAAACTTGGAATTTCATCCAAATACAGCCCACAACAATCCTCAATGACAACACAACCTCAAAGAGGTGTTGTTCTTCACTAGAACTAAGTTTTGATGTTGAAATATGGTGTAATCACTTTGGAATCACTTCAAAACCTTGTGGTATATGTTTAGGAGGGTTAGGAGAAGTTTGGAGACGAAGTTTAGTTGAAAAATGAGCAAAAATAGGCGTCCAAATCGTTTATAAATTGAAGTAGGTCAACCACCGCCTAAGTGGGTCCCATTGGGAGCTGCTTGCGCGGTCTCGTGAAAATGCGAATATCTCTCTACTCCGATGTCGTATTGACGAACGGTTTAATGCGTTAGAAACTAGACTCATAGACCCTCAATTTCGTATGTATAACACCCCATGATTCCAATTATATTTGGAGAAAGTCTCAGATACATTCGACCTAAATTTCAGCAAATTTATGAATGTAACTTGTGATGACCTTTGCCAACTCTTGTTCCACAACTTGCTTGCCTTCAAAATGTAGAAAATGAATATCATACGACTAAAATAACTCATAGAATAACCTCCTTATCATGTTAATAACCCTAGTCTCACCCCAAAGTACATGTTATAACATTCGAAACTTGTCGACTTTCGACGAAACTTATTTTCTTCAATTGGTTTAGCTTCTAAGATTTCCAACCCTCTTGGTACTCGTTATTCATGATCTTAAATATTTGTAACCTCCAAGGTAACATGATTAACTTACTTTATTTGCTTCCAAATAGAATCTCATTTCCGAGCTTACATCAATGACTTACGATGTACTCTCACGTATGAAAACGTGTGGTGTAACACCTGGCCAGGGGGTGGGGTAATTACCCTACTCAAACGCAACCCATTGGACGCGAACGCGAGGGCTCGAGGGGATCCTTCTCTGCGAACGCGAAGGGTCTGTCAAAATGCGAAGAGTAATTTTGCCCAGTTATTTTAAAACTCCAAAACAGAACCATTACGGGATTTTCACAAAACTTCACAAACTCTTTCTTCTCCAAAATTCTAGGGCGATTTTTGAAGTATTTCTTCACCATAATCTCTTGGGTAAGTAATCTTTAACTCGTTTTCTTCCATTTTCATCAACATCTATTGAATTTCTAGGCCTAAAACATGTAATTAAGGGTAGAAATTAGGGAATTGGGTAGAGTTAGGGCTTTTTAATTTTTCTTGATTTAGACCTCATTTTGGGGTCGAATTTGAAAACAAATTATACAGGCTCATGGGTGAATGGGTGATTTGATTTTGGTACAAACCTCGTGTTTTGACCAAGCGGGCCCGGGGTCGATTTTTGGGATTTTGGGAAGAATGCTTGGAAGCTATAATTAGGCATTGGGTTCGCTGTGTTTAGCATTTATTGATGTATTGAAGTCATTATTGTATAGATACAATCGATTTGGAGCCGAATTCAAGAGGAAAAGCGGTAATTGAGGATTGATTTGACCGTGGAAATTTGAGGTAAGTGTTTGGTCTAACCTTAGATTGAGGGATTAGGAGTTGAGTTATTTTTGCTATGTGCTAATTGTTAAGTACGACGTATAGGCATGGTGACGAGTATCTATACGTTGGTGTCGAGCATGACTATGAGTCTTAAATTTTAATGTTGTTTTGCTCTTAGATGGCACTTCGGATGCTTTAATTAATGATCTCCTATATCGAGTAAAGATTGATTTTATTTTCTTAGATTTTTGTCATGATTGAGTATTGTCATTAATTGAGCAGAGTACAAAATGAGTTAGGATTTGGTTATAGTTGATTCTCCCTTGTCGGGATGATTATTTCGATATTGTTGTTCCCTTGCCGGGAAATTATTATATTGCTTTTGTTCCCTTGTTGGGAAGTTATTATATTAATTATGTTCCCTTGCCGGGATTTCTTGTGATTATGTGATGAAATGGGAGAGGGTGGTACGCCTACCATAAGATATAATGAAATGGGAGGGGGTGGTATGCCTACCACAAGATATAATGAAATTGGAGCGGGTGGTATGCCTACCACGAGATATGATGAAATGGGAGCGGGTGGTACGCCTACCACAAGATGTACTTAAATGGGAGCGGGTGGTACGCCTACCTCAAGATATACTGAAATAGGAGCGGGTGGTACGCCTACCACAAGATATACTCAAATGGGAGCGGGTGGTACGCCTACCACAAGATATGAGAAATGGGATCGGGTTGCACGCCTGCAACAAGATGAAACTGAAAGTGAAAGTTGCCTTATTTCTCTTTATCCGTGTTAGAAGTTAAATTGTAGTTTCCTTACTATTCTTTCATATTCTGTTTTATCTGCTACCCCAGAGCATGTTTTCCCTTTCCCAGCTTTGTTTCTTATTACCTGTTTACTTTTCCGCCATATAGTATATAACTGCACAGGTTTATCTAGAGTCTGGTCCTAGCCTCGTCACTACCTCGCCGGGGTTAGGCCAGACACTTACCAGCACATGGGGTCGGTTAAGCTGATACTACACTCTGTGCTCTTTTGCACAGATCCGGGTCTTGGACAGCAGCAGTAGCATGGGAGCTAGCCTTCAGTCCAGTGAGACACCGAGGTAGCCTTGCAGGTGTCCGCAGGCCCGACGTTTCCTCTATATTTTATTTTAGTCTGTTATCTCATGTTTCCGAGACAAACAACTTACATTTTTCTTTCAAACGGTTGTATTTAGTACTCTTACGAGTTCGTGAGTAATGTGACACCAGTTCTTGGGTAGAGGCATTTGTTGATTTCCACATTTTTGTTCAGTTTCTTTAATTTAAGTCTTCCGCATATTTATTTAATTTCGTTGTTTTCATGATATTACTGATAATTGTTAAAAGAAGTAATTTGTTAATGAAGTAAGCAGTTAAGGATTGGCTTGCCTAGCTCACATCAGTAGGCGCCATCACGATTCCCGAGGGTGAAAAATCCTGGTTGTGACAATTGGTATTCAACAATAATCACGAATTCAAACTAATTTTCTAGGTCATGGAACACCAAAATCAACAAGACCCGATTAAATTTTCATGCTTTTTCAAAAGGTCAATAATGGTGAATTTTACAAGACCCAATAGCTCCTCTTTTCTTCTTAGTCATGGGGTTGAAGAGACGAAATATGAGAGGTATACAAAATTAGGATGGAGGTTCGGGAACAAGACGAAACGGGGGGGGGGGGGGGGAGGAATCGCTAGGGTGTGGGTTGGGGAAGAAGACATGGGTTATATTTTGTTTTCTTTAATTTGTAAAAAAATAGTTAAAAAGGGGAAAAATAAAATAAAAAACTTAATTTCAGATGAATTTTGTAGTTTTCACGCGCCTCTTTTATGTGTAATACACGCGTGTGACACATGGCAAAAAAGGTGTATAATTGACACACTTTTAAAAGCTTTGGTGTGTTATACTATTCCCGTATTTAACAGGTGTGTAAGAGGAATTTGAGTACAAGGTCGATGGGTAAAGTATGTATTTTGCCTTTTTTCTTCTCTCTTAATCATTCCTTCTTTCTCATAAAACTGTGAGAACTTTCATTTATGTCTACTTTCATTATGATTTAAATGAGCAATTTAAACTAGATCCAATTTAGAAGTAGGATATTTCACTTTTTATTTTTGACTTTATTAAAAGGTTAAGATTCTTCTAACTTTCATATGTTTCAAGTGAAAATTATTGATGAGGAAATCCAGATAAAGAAAATTAATTAATTAACTAATTTAATTAAAAACTCTACACATTCCTTATTTTTCATTGGACAATCATGTATTTTCAAATCATAATTGGACTTTAAAGAAAATACATTATTACAGAATAATAATATATTCCTAGCACAATATTACATCGCAGATTTTAAATATCGAACCAAAAGTTTTTGAAAATTCTGAATAAGTTAAGTGATTTTTGAATGTTTAGCTTTGAGTTTATGATATTGTAACGATCCGACCGGTTATTTTGTGTATTTGAGCCCCGATTCCCTATTTTTTTATATGCTTATTTGTTGTTTTGTGAATTAAAGGGATGATTAGCTTGGTTCCGAGGAGGTTTGGGAGTGGATTGGAGCACTTAGTTCTGTTGTTAGAAGCTTAAGTTGTAAGAGTTGACCAAGGTCTATCTTTTGCTGAACGACCTCGGATCGGTGATTTGATGGTTCCAATAGGTTCGTATGGCAATTTAAGACTTAAGCGTTTGTTTGGATTTGGTTTTAAAGTTTCCGAAAGTTGGCAATTTGCAGATTTGGAGAGTTCCTAAGTTTGACCGGGAGTTGACTTTGTTGATATCTAATTCAGATTGTTGTTCCAAAATTTGAAATAGGTTCGTTTTGTTATTTGAACCTTGTGTGCAAAGTTTGGATGTAATTCAGATTGGTTAGGCTTGAATCGGATGCTTCGTTGGAAATTTAGAAGTTCTTGAACTTAAGAGAAGTTCAACTCGAGATTTGATCCTTGATTCATTGATGTGGTATTACCGTAGGTATTTGGAGACCTTGGATAGGTCCGAGGAGTATTTATGGACTTGTTGGTGTGATTGGGGGAGTCCCGGGAGACTCAGGTATGTTTCGGATTGATTCAGGTCTAGATTGGTGAAAACTGACATTGCTGGTTGTTAGGGATCTGGTGCAATCGCACTTGTGGAGCTGAATACACATAATTTTTTGTTCCCAGAAGCAAGTTTGGTAGTGGCCCAGGTGGATCGCATCTGCGTTGAAGTTGCACAGATGTGGGGCTGCTTGTGTGAAGGTGTGTGCGCAGTAGCGCTTCCGTAGATACAGGTGAGCTCCATAGAACTGATGGGTCGGTTGGTTTAGTGGATCTTGTATCTGAATGGTTTTGTTGCAAATGTGGCATCGCAGAAGTGACTTGTTTGTTCGTAGATGCAAAAATTGTTGGGCAGACTTAAATTTCGGGATTTTTAACTTATTCTCCCAAATTTTGAACCTAAACTTGGAGAGAGACGATTTTGTCTTGGAGATTTTTGCATAAGGCTTTGGGGTAAGTGATTTCTACACTTTTTTGTTAGTATTTAATCTACTAAAATTAATGACACTCAAAAATATAAAATTTGAGAAATATCTGGGGGGTTTTCCTACAACTTAAGAGACTAAAAATTATGGTTTTGGGCTATAATTTGGACTTAGTTTTGGAATATAAATATGTATTTGGACTGGTGGGGTTATAGGTAGTTGAGATCTACCCTTGACTCGGATTTTGTCCATGTGAATCCATATTGACTTATGTTGACTTTTTGGGAATTGATTAAAGATTAAATATTTATTGTTGGTGATTGATTCATATGGCTTTGTTTGACGTTTTTGAGTTGTTTTTTACTAGATTTGAGCCGGTCAGATGTGGGTTCTAAGGAAACGGCTATTTTAGAAGGTTAAATTGGGCTTGTCAAGGTAAGTATCTTACCTAATCTTGTGTAATGGGATAATCATAGGATCATACTTTAGTTGTCTAATTGTAATGTATGTAAAGTGACGTATATGCGAGGTGACGGGCTTATATGGGGTGCTATATATGAAATATGCGGATTAAGATTTAGATTTCTATTATGCCTTGTTTTGATTATGTGCTCTCTATAATACATGTGTGATCTTGTGTATGATTACGTGAGCTTATCCTTTCGTGCTAGAGATTATATTTAGGATTATTATCTCTTAATTAGCCAAGATGGGCTATTGTGAAAGTGTTGCTATATTTCTTTAGCTATAGTCATGTTTCACATCTTGAGCACAGATCTACACTTTTATTATTATTATTATTATTATTATTATTATTATTATTATTATTATTATTATTATTATTATGTCCTTGTGCACCTTATTGATGAAATGTGGGCATATGTTTCTTTTGTGATAAATTGGTATCTTAGTTTTTATGGTTATGGCACGTATGGACATATTGAGCGGATTGATTTGGTGTAGGCACGAGGTCTCTTTCGTTCGAATATTATGGTGTTGATGATATTGTGGAATAAGGTCTCTTCTATGCGAATATTATGATGTTGATGATATTGTGACACGAGATCTTTGTTGTGCAGTTATGATGATATTATTACTGTTTTGCACGAGTATATTAAATTGTGCATTGAATCCGTTTCCCTAGGGTCGCCCTCTCATATTTCTCTCTTGATGGCGTACACGTAGATTGTGGTAAATTAACTAAAGTTAGTGGATTCTGAAACAGAATCTGATAATGGTGAGTTGAGTGTAAGGGTGGAATCTTGTCCATACAAGTGAATTATTTATGCCTTGTTATGAATTTTATATGCTTCTATGTTAAATTTCAACATGCTACTACTCTATGCCTTTGTTATTGGTGATGATTCGATTGTCAAGATTGATTTACCTATATTGAGTTAATATCTATTGATTTGATAAGTTGATGATATTGCATTTTGATATATTCTTGTTGTAAGTTACTATGTATAATACATAGGTTCTTTGATTAGTGAGTATTACATGACTTGAACATTATCACTACTTCACCGAGGTTAGTATACGTTATACCGTACACATACTACTCTTTTGTATATTTTTATGCAGATCCGGACATTGGCAGCATCAGTTCACGGGAGTGAGCACATTTGTTGATCGAGAGGATTCACGGTAGTGTTGCATGACTATCGCAAACCCTTGGAGTCCCTTTACCTTATTTTATACTGTAATTTATACGTTCCGACAGTATTGTGCTATTTCGATATATTATTGTATTCGATTTATAGAGATCATGACTTTGTACTATCTAATTTTGGGAGTTAGACACTATGTATCACTGTATTGGCTATTATTGGAGTGTTATTATGCTATTTAATATTTAGGCTTATTAACATCTCATTTTGTTATTTTGAATCCTTATCGTATGTTGGCTTACCTAGCATGGAGGTTATGTACCATCACGACCTTTGGTGGGGCTTTGGGTCATGACAAGTTGGTATTAGAGCCCTAGGTTCTTCTACGGGTCATGAGCAAGTGTAGTTGAGTCTTGCAGATCAATACAGAGATGTCTGTACTTATCTTCGAAAGGCTACCAGACCGTTAGGAAGACTTCACTTTATTTCATTCTTTGTCGTGCAGATTTGTTTATTCCAAAGTTTTAACTTTTACACTTTTATTCTCTCACAGATGGATAGGACACGTTCTGCGGGAGCAGTTGAGCAAGCACCAGTGACCCCTGTTAGAGCCGTGAGAGGTTGGGGATGGAGAAGAGGTGGGGCATGCGCCACAACTAGAGGTCCTGCTAAAGCAGCCACTATGGTGCCACCAGTAGCTCTAACTGAGCAACAGGTGCCAATCATGTTGAGCAGATGGGACCAACTCAAGCACCGAAGGGACCTACTACTACACCTTGGATTTCAGGAGACTTTGGTTCATATTGTGAGTGTGTTTGAGATCTTAACCTAGGCGGGATTGATTTTGGTTGTACCAACAACTTCACAGGCTAGGGGAAGTGCCCAAACTTCTGCTGCACGTACACAGAGCAGCTGGTTCATGGTTTAGAACTCGAGTGTTCTACTGGTACAGCCAGTCATTGCAGCTCAGCCTGATATAGGGTCGGCCTTGACTACTAAGGATAAAAAGAGTATGTAGAGGTTTCAAATACTTTGTCCTCCCCATTTCAGTGGAGAGCCTACTGAGGATGCACATGGCTTCTTTGATCAATGTCATTGTATTCTGAGCACTTTGGGTTAGGTGGAGTCTAACGTGGTTGACTTTACTACCTTCTAGTTGTTAGGGCCAACATACAGGTGGTAGATGACTTATGAGTCGAGTAGGCCAGCTGGTGCAGAACCACTCACGTGGTCTTAGTTGCCAGTTCTTTTCTTGGAGGAGTTTATCCCACAGACTTACAGGGACGAGTTGCACAGTGACTTTGAGAACTTGCACCTAGAGGCTATGACTATAACCCTGTATGCTATGAAGTTTATAGAATTGTCACTCTGTGAAACTCTTCTGGTTTCTAATGAGAAGGAGAGGGTTCGTAGGTTTGTTGAGGACTCAACTACAATCTTATATTTGGGACTGTCATGATCCATAATTCCACCAAAGACCGTGATGGTGCCTAACCTACTTTCTAGGCAAGCCAACACTCAATCAACATTACAACTCCAATTATTAATCCATGAACTATTTCATAATATAAATAAAAATGCGAAATGAGTTTCAAAAAAATAACATGTGATTTATAATCCATGATAGGGTCTAAACATGACCATAACTATCTAACAACTGCATAAAATATGGTGTCACTATATCACGAGCATCTAAAAAGAGTAACTAATGTCAACTGAATAAAACATATGTCTGGAAAAGAATACATTGATAGAAATAGATAAGTAGGGGAGAGGGATTCTAAGTAAAGCGAATCAGATCAAGTATATCATCTCACCACGAAGTCTCCGATACATGTTCCTACTCAACTCAATGGTATCGCTAATACCAGTCTCAGAACCTGCACAAAAATGTCAGAAGTGTAGTATGAGTATAGAATCATGATACTGTCACGACCCAAAACCAAACCGATCGTGATGGCGCCTAACGTGGTACTAGGCAAGACGACACATTACCAAAACCAATCAATATTTTCATTCTTAATATCAAATTCGAAGTTATTTAACAGTAAACCTTCATAAAATGTTTAAAACAAAAACCACAGAGCGGAATGAATGCCCGACATCGGGGTGTCACTAGTCATGAGCATCTATTACAACTGTCAGAAAACACCAAGACCAACATGTCCGGGAAAATCACTAAATATACTAAGGAAGAATAAGAGGGAGAAAAGCAGGGCTGCGATCGCCAGGCAGCTACCTTGCTAACTCTGATGAACCTGCCACTGAGTAATCAACACCCGCCATGAGGTTCAGAAATACCCGAATCTGCATACAAGGTTCAGGGAGTAATGTGAGTACGCCAACTCAGTAAGTAATAAAAGTAAATAAAGACTAAGTAGTAGGAAACAAATAAAATCCACATCATGATACACTCAGTAAGCACAACATGCTTTCAAATCAGAATATGAGTCAAATCCTTTCATTTAAAATCCGTTCTCAGTAAAAACCTTTTAAAATATCTTTCAATAGTGTTCGAACAAATGGTTAAACAATAAGTAAAAGTGATGAAAATCATAACCAACCCCTAGGGTAAAACATAGTTCGTATACAGCTCCTCGGGCAGATCCCTCGGTCACTCCTATACATCTCATAACATAAAGATCTCACTGGAAATAACAAGGCCAAATTGGTAACTCTAAAATCCAACCATCTCGTAAAAACTCTAGTTTCAATAAAGGTTGTTTAAAACATCTGTTCAACATTTTCAATAGAGGCTCGGTATAAAGGGGAGTAAAAATAATAATTTCATAAAACAAGCCCCTCGGAGAAAAGCATCACTGGTATATATATAGCCCCTCGGGCAAGCTTCTCAGTCACTCATGACTCAAAACTCCTCAGTCAGCACTCACGCTCAATAGGTACCTTATAATAACCGTTGCGGCATGCAGCCCGATCCATAAATATATAGTTGGCTGCGCTAACTAGGGGTGTGCAGAATCCGGAGGAGCTCCTACAGCCCAAGCGATATATCGTTGCGGCGTGCAGCCCGATCCATATATGGCTACGACATGCAGCCCAATCCATATATCGTTGCGGTGTGTAGCCTGATCCATATACATATATATTTATATATATCTGTGACGTGCAGCCCGATTGGTAAATATATAATCCTTACAACCAGGCCCTCGGCCTCTCTCAGTCATCAACCTCACAATCAGGCCCTCGGCCTCTCTCAGCCATCAACCTCACAAGCCACGCGGGCTATTAGTAAAATAGGATGCTCAACCCAAAATATCATTTTTATGCATCAAAGGTGAAATAAATACTGAGTTATGAAATCAATAAAGACATAAAAGGATTGAGTACAGATCTTAAGTCAAAATAGTGAGGAAATAATAGGGAAAAGCCCCTAAGGGTCCAAACAACTTGGCACGAGGCCCAAATATGGCATTTAGCCCAAAATATAGTAATATTTTCAAAAATACAAGTGTATCAAATAGTTTTCAGTAATATACACAACTTAAGAGTCGCCACAGGATGGACCAAGTTACAATCCCCAAAAGTGCACGCCCCCACGCTCTTCATCTAGCATGTGCGTCACGTCAATATAGTGAAACAAAGTGAAATACGGGGTTTTATACCCTCAGGACAAGATTTACTATCATTACTTACCTCAAACTGGATGAAAATCTACTCCGCAATGCCCTTGCCTCTCGACTCAGCCTCAAATCATCCCGAATCTACCCAAAATCAGAATCATAACATCAATACAAGCCAAAGGGACAAAGCCCACGCGAAAATTATCAAATTAAACTCAAAATCCCGAAATTGGTCAAACCCGACCCCGGGCCCATGTCTCGGAATCTGATAAAAATCACAACATTAGAAACCTTATCATCCCATGAGTCTATACACACCAAGATCATCAAAATTGGACCTCAAATGGCCGCTCAAATCCCCAATTTAACTCTCCGATTTCAAGCCCTAATTTCCCAATTTTCACCCCTAATCTCTTCAATTCCCATGTTTAATCAACTGAAATTCACCATAGATACGAGTATTAAGTTCAAAAATCTTACCTCATCAGGAATCCCCTTGATTTCCTTTTCAAAACCCTCCAAAATCTTCAATCCCGACTTCAAAAATGGTGGAATGGGCTAAATTTTGCGAAGGGGGACTTATATACTTTCTTCCCAGTGATTTCCGCATCTGCTGACAAAATTTCGCACCTGCGGGCCGCTTCTGCGCTCAAAAATCTGCACCTGCGGAATCCACTTATCCCTTCAGACACCGCACCTGTGACCCAGGTCTCGCACCTGCAGTCTCACAGATGCGGTCAAGATCTTCGCTTCTGCGACCAACACCGCTTCTGCGGTCTTCTTTACTCTCCTGCGGCTCACACTTGCAGTCCCCAATCTGCAGGTGCAGTTATGACAAACAACAGCAGTTGAAGCTGCTCAATTCCAATTCCCATCTTTCAAAAACATCTGTATTCCGCAACCGATCCAAAAACCTATCAAACCTCATCCGAATGACCTAAAATTTTGCACAGACGTCACATATGACATAACAGACCTACTCCAATTTCAAGAATTCCATTCTGACCCCGATATCAAGATTTCCACTGCCTACTGAAAAATGCCAAATTTCCAAGTTTCGACAATTCAAGACTAAATCTACTACAGACCTCCAAATTAGATTCTGAACCCGCTCCTAAGTCCAAAATCACTCGACGGAGCTAACCAAATCGTAAAAATCCAAATCCGATATCAAATATTAAGAAGTCAAGACTGGGTCAAACCTTTCAAATTTGAAGCTTCAAGTTGAGAACCATTCTTCCATATCTATTCCGATTAACCTGAAAACCAAAACCGGCGATTTACATAAGTCATAACATCATACGGGGCTAGTCATGCCCGAGAACTTTCAAGCAAAGTGCAAATGCTCAAAACAGCTGGTCAGGTCGTTACATCCTCCCCCACTTAAACATAAGTTCATCCTCAAATGTGTCCAGAGTTGTTCCAAAAGCCAACAAATCGCTGTATAACCTTACCAAGCACATTCCCGGGGATGATCCCACGTCACCCTATCCCATATAGGCCCGATGGCACAACATAACTAGAATTTCACAATTTAGCCTAGCCCATGAACCTTAGAACCAAATTTCCACTTCCGAAATCATCTATAAGATCAGAATTTCACATATATACTCTGAATAAGTCAGAGCAAGCTGTAACAAACCATATCTGGAATCCTAGATGAAATTACATGATATACCACATAACTCAAATACTCGTAGCGATAACTTCTAATCACAGTAGTTGCTCAAAACAACCGAATATCAATAATAAACCTCTTAACACATAAAGCCTCATTCCAACACTTCTGTATACTGCCAATGATGAATGAAACACATAGAAAGTCATAACCATTCCTCAGATCAACCATTTATGAAGCTCTCTCTCCTTTGGCAAAGACCATATTAAACTTCTAAGTTGAATCCTATTATTATCCTTCCAACATGTTGAAACCGAATCCGATAGTATTTATTCGAGATCCCAATGACCTCATTTCATACAATACGACTACTCTAGTGACATGACACATCGATAAAATCTCAATCCACAACCCATGCAACCCATGCACCAATAAGCAACAGTCCAAATGTACTCAAATCATGGAAAGTGAATCAAATGAGATAGCTGAACCGCAAGTTTACCAGTACCACCACAACACGATGCTAAGAACTCATCACACACCATAGAACCAGAACACACGAATCCACCCCGAAGGATCATAACTTCACTGCAATGCGCGATCCTATCCAAACACTGGTCCACATGAAACACCTCAAGTCACCATGCCCAAAATCAACCACCACGCACAATTTGATGTCTAGTACCAAAAGTGAATCACTATACCCACGGAGAAGCAAATGATGCAATGAAACACCGGTACGAAAGAACATATCCAATGCGCAATCAATCGTGCAATACCCAAATACTCATCTCGCTCAAATTCTGCTATAAAGCTCAAATTGAACATCACCATATGTGCATATAACCAACGAATCACATCTCCTCGTAACATAGAAGAGTAACTCATAGATCACTCCAGAACACGAATAAGCTCAACAACAATCGAATGGCACATCCCTCAACAATAGCAGTTCGGAGTCAATAAATCCAACCCGGTACAGAACACACATCCATATTGGGCCTACCAATGAATCCCAAATCAACTCTGGTCACCCACAACAGATAAATAATCCTCCGAAAGTCCACAATGACTGAATCACAACACATTTTACCCTCTGACTAACCTTAGATACATTTTCACAGTCCACAACTACGAAACAATCTACTTACGAAAACTCTCAGTCTCCAAATCCATAGAACATACAAATTACCATCTCTGGTCTCAACTCCACCGCTTGAATGTCCACACCTCTCTGATTACACGGTCATCCTACGAGGAATACTCCTGAAACTTTTCTGTGCCACAAGGCAAAAATCTGAACTCCAGCAATCGATCAAACAAGAGAGTGCCACAATACCAATGAAGTATCCATAACTCAATCACATTGCCCTTTCTGAAATGTATACCCTCATCAAGCCACACCAATTAGCAACATCATTTGCCTAATTATCTGAAACTGCTTATGCTGCCTAAGAATTCATGACCTTCCTTTCATAACTTAACTGTGACCTTACAAATGCAATTTCAATCCTACACAATATACCGCATATACCATGCCATCCTATGTCAAATATGAGGACTTCATAATCCATTCCGAACCACAAGCAACTATGTACTCAACTAGCCAAGAACTTTCGATTTGATCCCATCTAGGAGAAAATCACTATACATCCCATGCTTCTCGTGCCAGTAGAAAATGTACACCTCCCACTGTGGTAGAAATCATCAAGAACTCTCCGAATCTCATTTTCACAAAACCAAACCGTCAGGACTGAATCCTTTTGACTTAACCAAGTTGCGCAGGTCACCAAAACCTAAGAGCTTTGCCATGAAACACATGTAGGAGCTCATTACCTCATAAACATCCAAAGAACTAATCGTATTCCTTACAATGTCGATCCGACCTACTACCAAGCTATCCTATTTATCCAAGTTCCTTCTAAATTACCTTCAATTTGATACTTCTCCTCGCCATAATACCGCAAATCCTTAACCCAGACTCACCACATGAGACCCAAGCATAAGACTACACCGCCCTAAGTCTCATAAACCGTTGTATTCTTCTGAAGCACCCCAAAAGTACCACAATCGAGATACCCGCTCTGAAGAGACCACTCTGCGAATCTAAAGCAATTACCTTCGCTTTCTTATACTAGTATGTAGAATCCATAATGATACAGAAATGCCACAAGTCCTGACATCCTCTCATATAAATCTCAGTTTCTAGCCCATACACATCCTAAAGATTCCCAATTGCCACGTATAAATCTTGAATTCATTAGAACCGTTCTCGAGAGTTCTCCATTCTACTTAAATCTCAATTAGACTGATCAATGGACCGGACAACTTGTGCTCCATTAGCACTCCTACACCGCAGAAAGTAACCCCACCTTAATGCAACCAAATAAATTCCTTCTCCATGTATATTACATCATTCACCAATAACAACTCAAGTCATTCCATAATTCTTATACACCCATAAAATATAACACAACCCCTATCCAAAATTTTCTTTATTCGGGTCATCCTCGATCTCAACCTCTGTAAGCCATAACTGATTCACCAGTATGCCTCAAACTGGAACCAACATAGCACATAACCGTGCAATCAACTGATCAATAGCAGACTCCCCCACTTGGCCCAAAGCCAAAGATCAAAACACACAATAACTCATAATGCCTATACTCTATTACTGCCATAATACCATAGTGAGATTAAACTCAATCCTTCATAAGCTCGTACAAAACAGACCATCTAGTACTTCAGATCTTCTGCAAATCTCGTATTCACCCTCATAACGGTCAAGCACATTCTCATAAGCAGTCCAAACTCAAATTGTACTATATATAGTTCATGGGTAAAAGAAAACTCACTACTAACAACATAGGGATCACACACCCTCACGACACCCTGTAGGAGATAACCCACATGCTTAGCCTCAAACCGGTATCTCTCTATACTCTTCCATAATCATAACTATTACACAATCACGTAATCTTCCTAAGTTTGAACTCATATCATAACATAAAATCTACTTCACTTCCCAACTAGACAACATGAAAAGGTCCTTCAACACACCCACAACTCGGGGCTATGTATCAAAACACGATGGAATTCAAGCACCATATAGTTCTTTCTACCCTCAAGCAGACTCTTCTCGTGACATTCAAATCATATGAACACATCCTGCGGTCACATCATACTCACCATGTAGCTATCCAGTCATCACTTCCCCTAATAGGGACACTATCGAACATATAAATCCAAAAACACATGCTCACACAATCAACAACTCAGTGCTCAAGCTACAGGAAAATCCTAGCCTCAAGTCCTCCATACTGGCCCAACATCAATACACAGAAATCACATCTCGCCCCTCGATCAGGGAATCACAAGTCATTGATGCACAACTGATACCGAGCGCTCATACGAGCGCGTGGAAGGAATTTTAAGAGTTACATTTCAAGATTAATCAATGACGCACGATAAGAATTCAAGAATGTTGGATTTCCTAAAGGTTCTACAACCTCTCAAAGATAAGTACAAATGTCTTTGTACTGATCCGCGAGACTCTATTAAACCTGCTCATGACTCATGAGACCTACGTAACCTAGGCTCTAATACCAACTTATCATGACCCAAAACCAACCCGGTCGTGATGGAACCTAACATGGCACTAGGCAAGCCGAGACATTACCAAAACCAATCAATATTTTCATTCTTAAGATCAAATTCGAAGTTATTTAATAGTAAATCTTCATAAAATGTTTAAAACAAAAACCACAGTGTAGAAAGAAAGCTGACATTGGGATGTCACTAGTCATGAGCATCTGCTACAACTGTAAGACAACACCAAGACCAACATAGCCGGGAAAATCACTGAATACACTAAGGAAGAATAAGAGGGAGAAAAGCAGGGTTGCGATCGCCAGACAGCTAACTTGCTAACTCCGATGAACCTGCCACTGAGTAATCAACACCCACCATCGGGTTCAGAAAGACCTGAATCTGCACACAAGGTGCAGGGAGTAATGTGAGTACACCAACTCATTAAGTAATAAAAGTAAATAAAGACTGAGTAGTAGGAAACAAATGAAATCCACATCATGATACACTTAGTAAGCACAACATGCTTTCAAATTAGAATATGAGTCAAATCCTTTCATTTAAAATCCGGTCTTAGTAAAAACCTTTTAAAACATCTTTCAATAGTGTTCAAACAAGTGGTAAAACAATGAGTAAAAGTGATGAAAATCATAACCGACCCCTCGGGCAAAACATAGTTCGTATACAGACCTACGGGCAAAACATAAATCATAAATAACCCCTCGGGCAGATCCCTCAGTCACTCCTATACATCTCATAACATAAAGATCTCAGTGGAAATAACAAGGCCAAATCGGTAACTCTAAAATCCAACCATCTCGTAAAAACTCTAGTTTCAATAAAGGTTGTTTAAAACATTTGTTCAACATTTTCAATAGAGGCTCGGTATAAAGGGGAGTGAAAATAAAAATTTCATAAAACAAGCCCCTCAGAAAAAAGCATTACTCGTATATATATAGCCCCTCGGGCAAGCTTCTCAGTCACTCAAGACTCAAAACTCCTCAGTCAGCACTCACACTCAGCACTCACGCTCAATAGGTACCTTATAATAATTGCTACAGCGTGTAGCCCTATCCATAAATATATAGTCGACTACGCTCACTGGGGGTGTGCAAACTACGGAGGGGCTCCTACAGCCCAAGCACTATATCGCTACGGCGTGCAGCCCGATCCATATATCGCTACAACATGCAGCCTGATCAATATATCGATGCGGCGTGCAACCCGATCCATATATATATAATCCTTACAACCAGGCCCCGGACCTCACCCAGTCATCAACCTCACAATCAGGCCCTCTGCCTCTCTCAGTCATCAACCTCACAAGCCACTTGGGCTATTAGTAAAATAGGGTACTCAACCCAAAATATCATTTTTATGCATCAGAGGAGAAATAAATACCGAGTTATGAAGTCAATAAAAATATAATAGGACTGAGTATAGATCTTAAGTCAAAATAGTAAAAAAATAATAAGAAAAAGCCCCTAAGGGTCCAAACAACTTGGTACGAGGCCCAAATACGGCATTTAGCCCAAACCATAGCAACATTTTTCAAAACACAAGTGTATCACATAGTTTTCAGTCAAATACATAACATAAGAGTCGTTATGGGATGGACCAAGTCACAATTTCCAATAGTGCACGCCCCCACGCTCGTTATCTAGCGTGTGCGCCACCTCAATATAGTGAAACGAAGTGAAATTCAGGGTTTCATACCCTCAGGACAAGATTTACAATCATTACTTACCTCAAACCGGACAAACATCTACTTTGCAATTCCCTTGCCTCTCGACTCGGCCTCAAATCGTCCCGAATATATCCAAAATCAGAATCATAACATCAATAAAAGACAAAGGGAAAAAGCCCATGCGAAAATTATCAAATTAAACTCAAAATCCCGAAATTGGTCAAACCCGACCCCTAGGCCCACATCTCGGAATTCAAAAAAATTACAACACTAGAATCCTTATCTTCCCACGAGTCTATACACAGCAAGATCATCAAAATCGGACCTCAAATGGCCCCTCAAATCTCCAATTTAACTCTCCTATTTCAAGCCCTAATTTCCCAATTTATCACCCCTAATCTCTTCAATTCCCATGTTTAATCAACTGAAATTCACCATAGATATGAGTATTAAGTTCAAAAATCTAACCTCAACAGGAATCCCCTTGATTTCCTCTTCAAAACCCTCCAAAAGCTTCAATCCCAACTTCAAAAATGGTGGAATGGGCTAAATTTCGCGAAGGGGGACTTATATACTTTCTGCCTAGCGATTTTCGCATCTGCAGACAAAATTTTGCACCTGCGGGCCACTTCTGTGCCCAAAAATATGCACCTACAGAATCCACTTATCCCTTCAGACACCGCACCTGCGATGCAGGTCTCGCAGATGCGATCAAGATCTTTGCTTCTGCGACCACCACCGCTTCTACGGTCTTCTTTACGCTCCTGCGGCTCACACCTGCGGTCCCCAATCCGCAGGTGCGGTTATGACAGACAACAACAGCTGAAGCTGCTCAATTCTAATTTTCATCTTTCTGAAAACCTTCCAAATTCATCCCCAGGCCTCCGGGACCTCAACAAAAAATATGAACAAATCATATATCATCATTCAAACTCATACCAACCCTCGGAACATTCAAAACAACATCAAAACATCAAATCACCCTCAGATTCAAGCCTAAGGATTTCAAAAACTTCCGAACAACCGATCTAAAAATTTATCAAACCTCATCAGAATAACCTAAAATTTTGCACACACGTCACAAATGACATACCAGACTTACTCCAATTCCTGGAATTCCATTCCGACCCCTATATCAAGATTTCCACTACCGACCGAAAAATGCCAAATTTTCAAGTTTCGCCAATTCAAGCCTAAATCTACTACGGATCTCCAAATTACATTCTGAACCCGCTCCTAAGTCCAAAATTACCTGATAGAGCTAACCAAATCGTAAAAATTCAAATCCAATATCAAATACTAAGAAGTCAAGACTGGGTCAAACCTTTGAAATTTAAAGCTTCAAGTTGAGAACCATTCTTCCATATCTATTCCGATTAACCTAAAAACCAAAACCTACAATTTACATAAGTCATAATACATCATACGGGGATGGCTAGTCATGCTCGAGAACTAACAAGCGAACTGCAAATGCTCAAAATGACCGGTTGGGTCATTACACATACTCATTAAGTATCAAGTCTAGCTTCTAATAAATAGTTGCGATGGGCTGATATCGACACTCATTAACCATCCAATAATCAAGTAAAGCATGCTATCATCAAATGAATATGACAGCTCAAAGAAACAAAGTTCATAAAGAATTTAGGCATGTTTAATAGATACAGAGAGCAATTTAGATATCATCACTCGATCCTCATACCAAGACATGATTCATGTCAACAACATTTATATCATATCACCGCATTATTCATAAATATGTACATATGCATGCTCAGGATCCAATATCAATGTATATAATAGCTAATGCATGAGTCAAAGCTACCAATGCATGATCATGAGACAGTACCAATATATATAAGAGTCAATGCATGATTCTAAGCTATCAATGGATGCTTAGGACCTCTTTTTCCGCAACTCACAACACAAATCCATATGCCTGACACTAGCCACGTGTCCAACAAGCACCGAAAGAATCATGGGTGCCTACGCTCACAGGGCCCAAGGTAACATGGTAATCATCTGACTCTGGAGGGACGTATCCATATCCAAGTATATGATCTTTTTTTTATATTTAATGATCATTAATCACCCATTCCAATTATAATGCCATTAGTAATCGATAATAAATATCGGCTCAAATTGTCTTTGGTATCAAATTCTTCAACTTTCCATAACATCGAACTCCCAACTCATGCATATGTATATGAAATAATATCATTAAGAAGAACCATACTTAACAATAAGAATGCGGATTAAAGCTCATATGGCTAAAAGATGGCTATAGCTGATCATGTAATTCAATTTATCACAACGGCTCAACAAGCTATTTAACCTATTCTAACTTAATCATCTTATTTATCATGAGTCAATTAGGCCATTGGAACCACCAAAATTATGGAGCAAATAAGATAAGGGTATGGCTATGTATTTACAATAAATCTCAACATGGCAAAATAATTCTTTATGACAAATCAACAATTCATAATCATAGACATACTCCTAAGTCATAAATATAAATTATCACGTAGTCATAGAATAATTTTAAACATAGATAACAACTTCAAACAATCCAATAAAGTACAATTCAAGCCGACAATATCGGATATGGTCAAGACCTAGCTACGCATATGCGCTCGTCGCCTTGTACATACATGGCTCCTAAATCACGAATCAAGTAGCAAATAGATCACCTATGGGGAGGTTCTATTTTACAAGGATAGACAAGAGACTTACCTGTACTCGGTAAGCTTTTATCAACAAAAATTGCGTTTTCCTTTCAAATCCAACATTAAATGACTCGAATCTAGTCAAATACAACTCAATAATGTCAAAAAACCATAGGATTTAATTCTAAATAATAAAGCTTCAATCTTTGATCAAATCCCCAAAAGTCAACGAAAGTCAACCCAGACCCACATAGTCAAAATCCGAGTCAAGGGGTAGATCCCGACTACCCATAACCATATGAGTCCAAATATGTGATTAGATTCCAAAACCAGGTCAAAATCGACCCTCAAATCTCCAAAATACACCCCCTTAAGTTTTAGACAAAAACTCCAAATTTTTAGTATAAAATTCCAAGTTTTAGGTATAGAAATCCATAAAGAATTCATATATAAAATCAAATCCAAGTGAAGATCTCAAAATATGAAAGAATAGATAAAATCCTAGAATATAGCACTTGAAGGTCTGCCCCAAGTAAACCCTTTTTGACCGTGGTCCAAATCTTCACGATCGCGAAGCACACAATGGCGTTGCCCAGAAAATAAGCCTCCACGATTGCGTCCTCCACTTAGAGAACGAGAAGTTCTCCAACTCTGCCTCCATCGCGAATGCATTACACCAATCGTGAACATATACAAAAACCCCCAGCCAGCCTTTTCCTCTATGCAAATGCTAACCACTACATGCGAACGTGTAGATCAACTCTTCCACCATACACAGTCGCAACATCAAGCCCGCGAATGGGAAGACCAAAAACCAGTTACCCCATGATCCTATTCCACAATCAGTGCAACATATCGGGACCGCGATAAACATACATCCCAGCTCAACAACAACTTCTCGCGACCGCATCCATACTCCCACGATCATGATGTATGCCTGAAAACCAGAAAACCAACAACCTCAAAGTGGTTCAAAATAATCCGAAACTACCCCCCAAACTCACCCGAACCTCTCTGGACCCCATATACTCCACACATCAACAATTAAAAATGCCACCCTTATACTTCACTCATCAATAATCAATCTACTCAACATATCCATATGTACCGTGATCATAACAAATTTAAAATAAAGATTTATCATCAGAGACAAATTCTCACAATTCATCAATAAGGTTCACAAGTACATAAAAAGAAAAAAGTGTGGATGTGTACTCAAGATATAAGATATGAAGACTTAATCAATTTAGCAATAATTTTACAAATGCCCATCTTGTCTAATTAAGAGATAATAATCCTAAAACATGATCTCTAACATGAAAGGATAAGCTTACGTAGTCACACAAAGGACCAGACATGTATCACATAGAGCAAACATTCAAGTCAAGGCACAACACAAGAACAACAAGTACGGGAGTGTGTTCATAACATACATGTGACTACGTCAGAGGCAAGTATAGCATTAATCTCAAGATTAGTTTATCATTTCAAAATAAGGCACCAATAGCTTCAACGTATCTCTAGCATGGTTTATTGTACTAACATAGACAATCAATTGAGTAGCACATAGGATTAAGTAGAATACACCACCAAACAAGGCATAAGGAGATCTAGAAGTCTACCCCGAGCATGGATATCCATGGAGCATGTATATACGATCGCCAATTCATATATACATCACCCCCCGCATGTAGAAAACAATATCAATTAGTAGTAAAATTTCCTTCAACCAAAATTAGGAAAGACACTTACCTCATCCGGCTAGTCCAAAGCTCCAGAATTGCATTTTCTTGAGAAATTACCTCTATCCGGCTCGAATATAGCTAAACATTGATCAAGAAAGTCAATCAAATATCATAGGAAGTAATCCCAATCAATAAAGCTTCGATCTTTGAAGAATTCCCCAAAAGTCAAACCTCGGCTCGTGCCCAAAACCCAGAACCAATGCCAAAATTCGATGACCCATAACCTACCGAGTCCAAATATATAATTAGATTCCAAAATCAAGTCCAAATCATGCTCAAATTATACAAATACACTCTCTTAAAGTGTAGGCAAAACCTCAGCTTTCATCTCAAATTCCATATTTTAGGTGTTCACAATCCACGTAGATTCCTGAAATAATATAGAAAATGAGTAGAAATCACTTATTCCAAAATCTTGCGTGAAAATCTCCATGAGAAATCGTCTCTCTCCAAGTCTAGGGTTCAAAATATATGAAATAAGCTCAAAATGTAGAAATACACAACTTAAAAAGTCTTCCCAGGGGTATCCTTCGTGATCGCGATAGGGCCCCTGCAATCGAGAAACACAAAATGCGACCTCCCAAAAATCCCTTCTTTGCAAACACCAAGCTTCAGTCGCGGAACACAATGACCTATGTCGACGCCTCCTTTTTCTATGGGTCAAAATCGGGTATACGACATTGCGAGGACAACTCTATTCCCTTTCGAGAATTGGGTTTTGGAATTTTGAAGAGTCGCCACCTAATGATTATAGTGCATTAGGACACTTTGAGAAATGTTTGAGTTGGAAAAAACTAGAGTTCGGGTAAGGGATAGAAATAATCTCGAGGGGAAGGTGTTAGGCACCCCTCAAGATCCACTAGTGTGGTCCCGACCATGTTACAATTGTGACTTTACAAGTAAACAATCAAGGCTTAAATAAGGACTTGCATACAACATTGCAATTAGGTTGAAAACTTTTGAAGGTAAGTAGAGAGGACAGGAATTTATGAAAAAAAAAAGATTTGAATGGTTTCACGAGAAGAGATGAAAGCAAATAAAGGGAGGGGGGTCCTAGGTTTACGATTAATATGGATCACTTCAATGCAATACCCAGCAATCACTCCTCAAAAAGAGGGGTCGCACGTGATATTAGCGCATCGGTTATCATCTCCATATCTACCCTTCCCACCCCGTTAAGGTATTAAAGCACGCAATAGTATCGTTACTATTGCATGCTATTACCCGTCCTAATCCTATCAGTCCCGGAGGCATATGGGACTACTAATCCTAAAGGGGAGGGAGCTGGGGCTTTTGCAGTTTTTTAAAAAGGATAAAATTCTAAGGCGACATTCAAAACATATACAACAAGTATTGGGAAAGTAAGTAAGAAGATATGGCTCAAATAAACCTCCTTGAATCAGAGAAAATCATATAGTTTAGCATTTCTTACACGTACTGATTAGGTCTGAATTAAACTTAAACATTAAGGCAGGCTGATTTATCATATATTTTCAGATAAGAAGTCCGAATTAGGCCTGTCTGCTGGTTGTAATTATCAAAGACTGATGCAATTATAGTTTTTATCCTAAAGCTTGCCTAGGTGTTAAACAGAACCTATAGGCATGATATCTATTAGTTTTAGAAATAAAGAAGTAAACTGATTGGAGAAAAAAGAATTGTCAATTACAGGGACATAAGATCTGCAGGCGTTAAACATTATTGCTACTGATTTTAGGCTTATAAGCGAGTTGGCGATTCAGGTTTGGTTGACAGCTCATATAGGCATGCTTTCTAGGCGTTACTGATTTTAAGCGCTGTTATTGTCATGAAGAAATCCTATAGGTAGGTCATCTATATGCAGTTAGTTATTTAAATCTTATAAACAGGTTTGCCTAGTGACAGATGCATATGCAAAATGCAGGAAGTCCTATAGGCATATTACCTATATGATATGCAGAATTTCAAAAATGACTTATAGACATGGTATCTATATGAAGTGCAGAAAAACCTATGAGCATGGTATCTATATGAAATACAAAATTTCAGAAGTATAGGAATTCCCTATGAATACGATATCTACATGAGATGCAGAATTTCAGAAGTATAGAAATTCCCTATGAACATGGTATCTACATGAGATGCAGAATTTCAGAAGTATAATAATTCCTTATGAACATGGTATATACCCCTTTGCATGCAGGACTGACCCTCCCTTTTTCAATAACACCCCAGCAGTTTATTACAAGATTATTACAGGCTAGAATGAATAAGTATCAGAAATTAAAGATTCCAACTAAGGAGAGCCTAATTCAGACCCCAGGTCTGAAATATGAAATAAACCAACTTCCAAAGATTAGATTTCCAAAGACTTTCTCTTATTTGGGATGTGTCAAAGTTCCAAGAAGCTTCAAGAACTCCAGGCAATGCTTACACCCCCAAATATCATTGCAAAATCAGATTAGTGCCTTGGTGTGCCCCAAACCTTCAGGTGGCAGCTCGTCCTAATGAAAGGTAATCTTATGGCTCTCCAACACTTGTCCTACCATGTTAGCCATTTCCCCGCCAGTGATATTGCTTGGTATGTATGCCTCACTCAGTACCCTTAGCAGAGTATTCTTGTGTGCCTTAAAGTTTTGTAGCAATGCAAGAATGGAGATTTGCGCTGGTGTTTTGTTCAACTGGTCGATGACCGAGTATTCCTTGGCATGTATCTTTATCCAAAGATCGTCTAGACCTGTCTCAATGATGGGTGGTCGGTTGGAGGCCTACTTGCTTGACTCAACTAGGTGTTCATGGGTATTGACTCTACCAGTTCTTGTCATACCCTGTGCATCAACAGTCTCTTCAAACCTAACCTTGCCTTCCCTTCTTGCCTCGGCTGTATAGTCCCAGGGTACAGCCTTTGTATGGAATGGTGTCATGGTCTACATTGCCACTGGGATTGGTGCGGCTATCCTTACTCCAAATGGAGCATGTGCCTTGGGCGGTAAAACTGCAACTTCAAATGGTGTGGGTGCATTTGCCGGAGACATGAATTCGACCTCAATTGGTGTTGGTGTATTTGCAGACGATGTCGCTTCAAATTCAAGTAGCACAGACATATTTACCTCAGTGTCCCTAGATGGCTAAATCTGTACTATGATTGGATTAATAGTAACTATTGGCTTCTTTGGGTCATCACCTTCTACGATCAACCAGATTGTTCCCTCGGGATCCCAATCATACTCTATTTCAATCATGTGAATGCCACCACCCTTATGGTCTGGCAGAGGGTTATTGCGGACATTCGAAGTAGGTTCCTTTGCCACGATAATCTTGTTATCAATCAAAGTCTAGATCTTATCTTTCAAGGAATGATATTCATCGATAGTGTGCCCTTTCATGCCGAAGTGGTATGCACAGGCTTTGTTTGGGTTAACCCACTGAGAAGGGTTCTCAAGAGTTGTAGCAGGGATAGGGGTGACATAAACAGCAGCTTTGAGTCTTTCGTACAACTGGTCAATGGGTTCAGCAGTGGTCGTATATTATTTTAGAGGTCTGCGATCAAAATTAGGTCGAGGTCTAGGGAAGTTTTGGCGTGTAGGGGGTGATTGATAGTGGGACGGTTGAGCATTGTAAGTTTGGTAGACATGTGCGGGTTGGGAATATCTGGCAAAGTAGGCTGATATGTGGGAAGTATAGGTGATTGATAAGGTGGCGGTAGAGCTTGGTAAGAGGGTGAGGTGCTTGGTAGTTCGGAGTAGGCTGATATGTGAGTGGAGGTGTTGGGTAAGTTTGGTATTTGATAGGATATTTAGTCCTTTGTGCGACCATCACAGCTCCTACATCCCTTTTCTTGGACACACCACCGGACTGTATAGCCTTATTTGTAGCTTGCAAGGCCTCGAAGTTTGTAACCATACCGCTTTTGATACCCTCTTCAATTCTTTCACCCAGTTTGATAATGTGGAAAAATTTGTTGCTTTTAATCATTATTAGTCATTAATAATATTGTGGGTCCTGCCCCCGGACAAAGAATTTGTTCATCTGTTCCTCCTCCAAGGCAGGTCTGACCTTAGCAGCTTCGGACCTCCAGCGAGTAGCATACTCGCGAAACGTTTTTGTAGGCTTCTTCTTCAGATTCTGAATATAGAACACATCTAGTGCATTCTCTGTGTTAAACCTGAACCTGTCCATAAAGTCAGACGCCTTGCCTACCCAGCTTGACCATTTCTTCGGATCTTGGCTGATGTACTAGGACAACGCATCTCCTTTCAGACTCCTCAAGAACAGATTCATGCGGATTCTCTCGTCTTTCCCTACTCCAACCAGCTTGTCACAGTATGTTCTCAAATGGACCCTTGGATCCCCTATACCATCAAACATTTCGAACTTTGGAGGTTTGTACCCTTCGGGCAGTTCGACATCGGGTTGAATGCAAAGATCTTCATAGTTCAGCCTCTCAATTCCCTTGTTTCTTTCAACGCCTTGAATCCGGCTAGACAATTTCTTAAGTTACTCATCTAGGTTGCTGATGAGCAGGTATTTTTCATCAGACTGAGGTGTGCTTGAGATAGGTTGAGTGGAGTGTGGCATGGTCTCCGCATAGATGGGGGTGTTATGGTGGTGTGAAAGTGGTCATTTGTGGAGTTTCGGAGTTCTGGGATGAGTAGCGAAGTGTTATTTGGGGTATGGCAGGTGTTGCATTGGGTCTTTGGTGGAATAGTGTGAGGAGTGGGATGATTCTGTTGCTTTGGGATATTGTGAGGTGGTGTAGGGTTTTCAGTATTGGGAAAGGTGATATCCGGGTTGCTGAGGGAAAATGACAAGCTTGCCAGATTCCGAACCTGATCGAGCTCTTCCTGGAATTTCAGCAATTTCTGTTCAAATTGGTATACATTTTTCTTTAGCAACCTAAGTATCATGACCATTAATGGCCTCTCACATTTAGTTGAATCCTCCTTCCTGACGTTGTTCAAATCTTCCATCTTGCCCTTGTTCTTGTTTTTTACTGGACTAAGAGGAGGAGTGGGTGGAGGCCCCCTGGATCTTGTGGAATAGGATGATGTTGCCAGAGTGCACGAATTAACCTTTGGGGAGGGGAATAATAAAAATAAAAACAAAAGGTAACCAAGTTTGTGAGGATTATAGGAAGTATTGCAATATTTAAACACATAGTGCGGGAATGTAAATCGTATCCTAATTTGGGGACTTCTCTGTGCCCGAGGTAGGCCTAGCAACAAATTGATTTGAAGAACTTAGGATGCTAAATGCCTCATTTTATTGATAAAAATAGACGAATCCCAAATTGACAGTAATAAACAGGAAATGAAAATCACTAATTCCCATTGGCCTTATTACATTTTATAAAGCGAAAAGATAAACTCCTATCTATTTGGTCCCAGAAGAACCCTGCCCAGATTCGGCATCCCCTTCTTCGTCGAACAGCTTTCCAAACTCGCGAAGTCCCAGCAGCAGGTAGGCTCTTGCTACATGTCCTCATTCGGTCCCTTCAGCATTTTGACAGTCTTCAACCTTTTTGAGAAACTTCCTCTCCAACTCCACTATGCCTCGCTCCAAGTATCCCAGTCGCTTGTTGGCACTGACAGCCATATCCTTCCATTCCTCAATTAACTTCAGGTGGAAATCTTATATCTCGCGATGCTCGCTTTCATACTCCCGGATCCTTTTGCGCAATTGGTTGTATTTGACCTATGCCTCATCCCTTTCATCTATAATCCTGTGACCTCGAGCAAACCCTGGCTGGCCCAGACCATCATGATTTTCTTCTAACCAACCTGAGTAGAAAGGAGCGCAACCAGTATGATACCTATCTTGCTCGATGGTATCTCTCCCCATTATGATCTTGCAGTGCCACATATGTTGAACTTGGCACTTGTAAGGGTTGTCATCATTCTGGAAGTCAACCTGGAAATGACTCATCTTGTCGACCCTGGGTATAACTTTCTTCCTACCAGCTTGTCTCATAACTCGGAGAGGGACGTAAGGATATGTTCCCCTCAGACCGATCAGTATCAGAAAAGGTGCATCTCTGGATCAGGCGATGAATTCCTCGTTCGAAATCCACTCGAACATCTATTGAACCTGTTCTTCGGTTAGATTATCAAATAGCTCTTCCCATCCTTGGGCATCTTCTGGCTGAGCGAATATATTGGGCATGTAATTCATTCGCTTCAGATGATGGAAAGCGATGTGATCATCCCAGTACCTTCGCTGAATCTCTTGTCGGTATTCACCTCTTTGGAAATGCTCTATGAGCCAGAGTTGGAGTAACAAATTGCAGCCTTCGAAGTGTTTCACTCCTTGTTGACACTTCTCCAAGGCTCGATATATGTCGGCAATGATCATGGGCACGATGATGAATGGATGCCCACCAATCCCTTCCATTAGAGTCTTGGTTACCATGGCCAGTCTGGTGTGGATTCTTGCTTTCTTCATCGGAAACACGATCATCCCCATGAAACAAAACATAAATATGAAGATCCTTTGATGGATGTGCCCCAATGATGTGATGGCAAACTCGTCAAGGTAGGTACGGTAGGATTTGCTGTGACTGTACCTTTCATACAAATAGTCAAAAGGGATGTAAGATTCTTTCAGACATATCAATTCTGGATTCTTCTTTAAACCCATCATTTTGGGGAAACCCCTGCCTTTATGGTACTCAGGCATCAGCAAACCCAGAGTTTCCTAGACTAGACCGGCCAATCCTCCTATCTCTTCTAGCAAGGGTGTCATTTCAATGTCCCCAAAGCAGAATATAGCCCTTTCACAATCCCAAAATAGTGTGGCAGCTTCTATGATCTTGTTGTTAGGTTGGATATCTAGAAGGGATAGTAGATTTCCCAGATATTTTCGGACAAGAGTTTGATCACTAAAGTGAAGATCTTTCCACCAACTTAGCAGTCTTGGATGGATGTTGGTTACCATGCCGAATCTAGGGACTTTGTGCCTCATATTTCTGTAAGACAGATAAGGTTAGGCCCTTACCCCCACCAGACTTAACTATTTAATACCAACAATTAGCATGAAGCATTTAGTTCTCCAAATAAATGCACAGAATGTGATGGTGTCCGTTTGGGTTTTAGGAAAACCTAGTGGACTTTGGACAAGGCTATCTTAAAGGATCATTATGTGGACAACATAATTGACCCAGCTAGGTTTGACCATGATGCATGCACAGTTTGAATAGAGTAAGGTTTCTATGGGGTTTTAGACTGGTACCCTTGAGCGGACAACTCAATGGGGAAGGGACGGAACCGTCGACTGCACCGCTAATCGACAGGTTTTACCGTAAATATGCCTTTTCGAATTTAGGGGTAATAATATAGAAAGAGCGTAACTACTCATTATAAGTGTTGGTATGGTATTTGTTTGGCACGAGTGGAGTATGATGTTGAGCATGATTATGCAACAATTAAAAGCATGTTGGCACGTATTTGCACGTTAAGAAAGTAGTAAATACAGCAATTTAAAGCAGCAATAAAGGAAAGAAACGAAGAAGATAAGTCAGTTTTGCTTTTGAAAAGAAATTAAACGCTTAAAAGAATTAAACAAGTAGTTGCACGTAAAGGAGGTACAAATTCACAAGAACAATCTGAAGTGGTAAAAGCCTAATATCCCCAGCAGAGTCGCCATGCTGTCGTGCCCCCTTTTTCCCTCTTTGCATCGAAAAATCGGGTTTATGACATTTTGGGTATAGAACTACTCATTCCTTTTGGGAACTGGGTTTTGAATTTGAAAAGTTGCCACCTAATGATTTAAGGTGCATTAGGACACCTATAAGGTTCACTTCTAAGTTTGTTTGATAACTAGAGATAGGGTAAGGGCGTGAAATTATCCTAAGGGGAAGGTGTTAGGCACCCCTCAGAATCCACTAGTGTGGTTCCCGGCCAAATAGTTTTGTGAATTTGTACAATTAGCAAATAGACAAGTATAGGCTCAAAAAGTAGGGGATTTAGGTTTAAACACATAAGAGTTTGAAAGAACAATTATTAAAGGCGAACTTTGGAAAAAAGGAGTCACAGTTTTACAAATACTTGGGAATATAAAAAGGAAAGGAAAATGGCAGGGGGGTCCTAAGTTTATTTATAATATGGATCACATCAATACGATACCCGGTATGACACTCCTCAAAAGAGGGGATACACGTGGTATTAGCGTACCGGTCATCATATCCATATCTACCCTTCCTACCCCGTCGAGGTATTAAAGCCCGGATTGGTCTCGACCACTGTTGCATGCTATTTCTCGCCCCATTCCTATTAGTCCTGGAGGAGCATAGGACTACTATTCCTAAATGGGAGGGATTTTATGCTGACTTTTAGGTTTCAAAAGGTGAAAAAGCTAAGGTAACATACAAAAACACATAGGACTGCATATTAGGGGGAAACATGTAAACAATTAAAGGCTCATGTATACCTCCTCAAGCAAAGCACACAAATAGCATTACTTAAATACAGTTAGGGTCTGAATTTAAAGTATTAAGGCAAGGGGAGTTTTAATTGTTGAGGAAGACCAGTTTATTACATAACCCAGATAAGAAGTCCGAATCAGGCCTGCCTGCTGGTTGTAGCAATTATTGATTAACAAAGGCGGGTTCAGTTTTTATTGTCGTTAACACCTAAGGCTTGCCTAAGTGTTTGGGTGAAATCCTATAAACATGATATATATTACTGATTCAGAACGTGGCAAAGCAGTGACAATTCTAAAATAAACGATTTGAGATCCTATAGACATGCTTTCTAAACCGTATTAATAAGAAGAAAGAGTTGTTTTAAAAACTAGTTCAGAACAGTATGAGTTGAATTGATTTTAGACTAGACTGGTTTCAGATTTTATAGACGTTAATATCTATTATTACTAATTTTAATTCCTATAGACATGATATCTAGTCGAATGTGAAATAAAGCAGGCAGGATTTACTTGAAATTCCTATAGGCATGATTTCTATAAAAGGTACTGATTTTAATGATGTCGAATTATAACCACTTAGATCCTAAGAGAATGGTGCCTAAGTGTGGTAATAAACATGCAGAATTGAAGACAAACCCTATATGCATGTTATCTTAATGTAGAGTTAGACATGCATAATTTAAACAAGTCCTATAGACAGGTTCTCTAAATGCAGAGTTAAACATGCAGAAAACAGGTCCTATAGGCATATTCTCTACCCTTTTAATAGTTAAACATGCACAATTACCCATCCCCTTTTCACTAACCAACCCCAATGTCTATTATAACTTATTGCAGACCAAATAATGAATTACATCAGAAAGGTGTAAAAGAAGAAATTACAACCAGAGGAAGCCTGATTCTTGACTTCCTCTATGAGTTATAGAATAAACCACCTCAAATGCCATTTGTTTCAAAGCCTTTCTTGGACTTGGGTGTGTGAAAGTTCCCTAAGGATCTCAAGGGACCCCGGGCAGTGCTCACACCCAGGTTTTCATAACCAGATAGAGATGAGTGCGGTGTAGGAGGGCCAGATCTTATGTGTCCAAGTGCAGAGGGAGCTCATGGGTCCCAAGGCAAGGCTCGCACAAGAGGGGCAGAACCTAAGTCTAAGAGTATAGTGGAATTGCAGAAATAGAGATTTGTCTGAAACGGGGTTGAGAATAGTAAGGGGTAAGGGTAATTTGAAATCATTAGTAGTAAAGCTAACAATACACAGAATCAGCATTTTTATACAAGGGATCAAGGGTTTGGGAATTTATTGCAGGGAGCATATAACCCTAGGAAGGGGTCAGGTTTTGGACATGTACAACAATAGATGGTGTTGGCATGCCCATACACCAGCCAGAGAATACAACACATAAAGGGGATATGAAGTATATGACCCTAGGGAGGGTCAGGTTTGGGTCATGCACAGCAATGTCTAATGCTGACATGCTCTTAAACCAACCAGAGAATACACACACATAGGGGATATGGGGGTTTGGTATTCATAAGTCATAATAAGTGAATGACAGAATTCATACATAAAGAAAACAGATTGATTTACAACATGCTTTAGGAATGAAATTTGATTAAACACAAGCAGGAAACATGCAAGAGTGAAGGAAATAGTAAAGAAACATGTTGTTGTTGTTGCTGAAGATTAATTAGAACATACCAGTAAAGAAGCAAATGCAAGAAGAAAAGTAAGCAAATTTCCACAGCTTAGCCTTGGCTTTCAGCCGGCTAGACAAGGCAGCAACACAAGTAATAGAGAAAGAGAGAGAGTTTTGAGTGAAGTGTGTGTTTTGAACTCAAAATGGTTCATTCGTGTTTGAAAGAAGAGGAGTGCAGGGTATTTATAGTTTTTTTGAAACGAGTGAAGGAGAGGTAATATGTAAAGTTTTAATACAAATATGGAAACAATCAACAGTCAGAATCAATTATACAAGTGATTCCCTTTAATTAAGGAATCACTGTTTAACAGGTAGTAACAAATTCAAATAAGGAAAGAAGTCAGTTTAGAGACAGACTGATTATTGTCATTAAAGGAGTAGTAAAAGCATTAAGTAAGCAATCAAGTCTAAGTACAGAAATGTGCTTATTTTGGAAAAAGATTCAGTAAGGCAAGATATCACATTAAAGAGAAAAGAATCAATCAATTCTAAACAGGCGAGTAAAATTAGGGTTCATAAAAGAAAAGCTTTGAAATCAGTCACACGATCAGGGTCAGTCAAAGAAGAAATATGCTTCTGCACTTTAGTATATAAACAGAGTGAACAGAAGACATCAGACATGCGAGGCCAAGCACATTGGCATAAGAGATAATCACAAGCATGCAGTAGTGGCAGAGATAATCTAGGGTTCAGTAGTAAAGCAAACATTAGAAGCATAGTAATCAAGTAGGTCAAGTCATATTGAATCAACAGTGAAGAAAACAGAGTATCAGAAACATGCAAAGGTCTCATAGTAGCAGGTAAGGAAACCTTTTGAAAAGTTAGGGTTTCAGCCATAGTCGAGTTGAAAGATAGTAAAAATCAGATAAGTCACATAAAGAAAAGAGAGTCTAAAACAAAGCTTTCAGTCGAGTCAAGTACTCAAACAAACAATTTGAAACCCAAAGACCTAGGGCTTTTTCAACAACAATCGAGTTTTAAAAATGGTAACACAAATAAGTCAAACAAGAACGAGGAACTTAATTAAACAAGTATACATTTAAACAAACAACTTCAGGATTCGAATGAGACCCAAAAGAAATTAGGGTTTTCAACATGATGACTCAAGCAGAAGGAAAGCATAACAAATAGTTCAAACATAGTAAAGTCATAAAACAACATCGAGAATCAGAGAAGAGTTTTTTGAAATAACTTAAAGGAAAAACCCTAATCAGAGCAATGAAGAGTTGTTTTGAAAGCAACATTGAAGAACCTTTGAGAAAATGCTTAAAAGTTCATGGTAAGCACAGATCTAAGGTAGATCTGAAAGAACTCGAAAGATCTTGGAGATTTGGGTTTCAAAAAACCCAAAAGAAACGAGAAAGATCTCGAAAGTTAATGATCTAACCAGAAAATGTCAAGGACCCACCTTGAAAGGCCATGAATGGCCGGGAAAGGTCGTGGATGGTCGGATAAAGGCCATGAACACCAGTCGAGCAAGGATTGGACCAAACTCCTTCAAAGTCTGGTCATGAAATCATAGAACCAAAAACATAGAAGCCATGGAAGGCTGGTACAAGTCTTAGGTGACCACGGAAGGCCAAAGATTAGGTAGGTATTAGGGTGGATTAGCGTGTAGTTTGATGGCGGCGGCTAGGGTTTGTAGGTGTTTCAGAGAGAGTTGAGAGAAAGGAGGGATTAAATGGTGGCGGTAGGTGATAAATGAATTAGGTTCGGGGGTCTTTTGGGTTTAATTATGGAAGGCCAAATGGTGGTCATTGATCTGAAGGATCAACGACCTGGATTAAAGAGGTAGGTAGGGGTTTGGGTTTGGGTCGGTTCAATTTGAATTGGGTCGGGGTAGTTGGGTTTAAAATGGAATTGGGCTGGGGAAATTGGGGGTTTGATTTGGGTTATAATTGAAACCCAATTTGGGCTACAATTTAAATAGACACTTTTCTCCTTTTTATTTATAAAAATAGTAAATAAGTTTCTGAAAATAAATTGAGAGCACTAAAACGATTTACAATGTATAATTAACTATTTAAAATGCTGGACTTAATTTTTATAAATGTAAACGCAATTAAATCCTAAAATAGGCTAATATTGCAATTATATGCAATTCAACCTTAAAAATACTAAATAAATTTGTAAAATATGTAAAAATTATCTTAGCTATATTTTAGCATAATATAAAGTCCAACAAATGAATCACCAAAAAATGATAATTTTGGAAACAATTATTGTGTTTTTATGGATAAAATAGGGGAATAAATTAATTTAAAAACCTTTAAAAATTAATAAAAAATAATAAAATATCTGGACATACTTATATATGCATACATATGCTATTTTGAAAGTATTTTGCATATTTAAGAATATATTGGGGAAACATTGGGTATCAACATCGCTGACGGTAAACACGATGTCTGATACAGCGATGTTAAAATTGTATCTTGATGGGCGAGGAACCCTCGTTGGCCTTGTGTCCCTGTTGAATTTGGATCTATTAACGATACCTCAAGGATATTGTCCCCGATCCATTCTCCGATCGTTGCAAGGTAGATTGCGCCTCGGGGCGTTTCTCCCTTCTACGACGTACGGGCGGTACCTTTCTCTATTTGGCATTGGTTTCTTTGCCATGAGCCTACTTGGGTATGCTGAGCCCAAAGGGGCTCTTCGATGGTCATCCACGACCCTAGTTTGCAATTGGTGCCGGATATGGGCATCCGACCAGATCTTGGCTGGGTACCCGATCAAGTTTTGTTTTAACTGCCTTGGGATCGTCGAGCTTGGTTTGTTTAGGATTTGAGTGAAGGCTTGTACCGTTCGGTCATCCGAGATCGGGGGTAGTCCTGTTCGTCCCATCTGGGAATGAGATACAAATTCTCGCAGCATTTCGTTCATCCTTTGCTCGATCTTGGATATGTTGGGCCTTCTCGCCGTAGCTTTAATGGCACCAGCGTGTGCCTTTGTGGAGGAATCTGCCTGGTATGGTAAGTGTGTTTATGGGGTTAATCTCTAGGTTACGATGCCACATCATGGCCCCTTCCGATAGTGTTTCCCCGAACCTCTTCAATAAGACGGGCCCGATCTTATCGTCTTTTGGGTCATCGCCTTTTACCGCGCATGTATAGGCAGTAATGTGTTCATTGGGATCTGAGGTCCCGTTGTACTTAGGGAGTTCCGGCGTTCTGAACTTCTTTGGAATGGGTTCCAAGGACGCTTCATAGGGAATGGCCGTTGCACGAACTTCCATAAATCTACACCCTTTAGGACCGGGGGCGCACCTGGGATTTGATCGACTCTGAAGTTGTAGGTTTTGGCCTTCTTATCGTTGGCTGCTATCATTTTCTCGCCTAACTCGATCGTTTTGGTGAGGTCCTCCAGCATCTTCACGATGGCGGGATCGGCTACCGATCCATTATTGCTCGATCTCTCGAGTACCTGTTCGACTGGGGGAGCTGTTTCCGGCGCTGCGATGCTGGGAGTTTTTGGATGGCTTTATAACTGAGCGATAGCCAACTGTTGTGCCTGCAACATTTCAAAAATATCGTGAAGACTAACTTCCTGTGCTTCCCGAGCTATGGTCTTTTGGGTTTCCTATCGGTCGCCATGTTGTATGCTTCCGTCGGTGTGTGAGGTTTCATCGACTTGTTGCGCGTCTTGCGAGCCTGCGTCCGCTAGAATTGGTCCAGGTGCATTATCGAGGTTCTGCAGTGGCACGCCAACGACTGGAACAGCCACACCGTTTTCGCCGCGATTTTCAAGGTAGTCGTTCTCAACCATGTTTACCGAGCCAGACATTTCGACCTGAAATCAAGAGATCTTGGACAAGAAAAAGTGTGAAAGATAGCTTGCGTTTGTGTAATGAAACCAGCAAGAAAATTATCACTATTATTTTTAGCCCCATGGTGGGCGCCAAACTGTTTACCGTGAAAATGGTAACAACAATTAAATTTGTAAATGGGACACTAAAAATACGTGATCTATTTTTATGCTAGTTGTTAGAGCAGTTGATGCTAAGAGTATGAAATTTAATGAAGAGATACAAGCTAAAACGGGGTAGTAATCAAACAGAGGGGTTGGTCGCCCGGGCTTCGAACTGGTCGATGAGGGTCCTCGTTGTCGATATCCAGCTCAAGCTCGAGCTATCGGGGTAACCGGGAGAGGGATAACAGTTACAATATAATTAAATAAAGGCTCTTTATGGCCAATACCAAGCAATAAACGAAGAATAAGTATGAAAGCAACAAATGCAGAGAGTAGCCTCGGGCAAATAGGTTAGAGAGAAAAGAGAGAAAGAGAGAGAGAGAGAGATATTATTGATCTTGCGTAGAATAGTTGTTTATAAGGTGAAATCGGGGGGATCTATTTCCCGCCATTAAAGTACATTCGGAAAGTCATGACAGCATCTCGTGGCTGTGGAATCACGATCGAGCTTCCTCTCTCGAGGATCATCCGCGAACCAGCAGAGATTCCGAGGATAAGGAAATCGCCAGCGACCCGATGAAGGCTCCGAGGATGGGGGATTCCCAAAGCAGGCAGCTGGACTCAGCAAACTCTAGTACCACGCCTAGCCGTCCCATCCCCGTATCTTTATATTTAATGCACTCTGTACCATATCGCGTTCCCTTGCCTATATAAGGGGAACCCATGCCACTTTGTAGAGGACTAATGTTGCTCCATTTTTCCACAAGTGCAATAATATATTTCTCTCTCTCTTTTCTTTCTAACGTGTTTGTTCTCACTGGCCCGAGGCCGCTTCAATATTTATCGTCCTCTTACTTGTTCTTCATTATATTGCTCAATATTGGTCATAAAGTGCCTTGCTTAATCGTATCCTTAATATTTATCCCATTCCCGGTTGCCCCCGATACCTCGATCTCGACCCAAACCAGGACCCTAAGGTCCCCACCGATCAACCTCGCATCCGGGCAACAGGCCCTTTGGTTCGATTGCTACCTCTTTTTAGCTTGTATTTCATCGTTAAACTTAATATCATTAGCATCAACTACTCTAACAACTAGCTCGGGAATAGATCACGTATTTTTAGAATCTCATTTACAAATTTAATTGTTATTACCATTTTCACGGTAAATAGTTTGGCGCCCACCATGGGGCTAAAAATAATAGTGATTATTTTCTTGCTAGTTTCGTCACACAAACACACATTACCTTTTACACTTTTCTTGTCCAAGATCCTTTGATTTCAGGTTAAAATGTCTGGCTCGATAAACGGAATCAAGAACGACACCTCTAAAACCATGGGGAAAATGGCGTGGTTGTCCCGGCCTCTAGAGCACCTCCACAAAATCCTAATATCACGCCTGGACCGATTCTAGCAGACGCAAATTTGCAGGACGCACAACAAGTCGATGAAGCCTCATGCACCGATGGTAGCATACAGCTTATCGACCGACTGGAAGCTCAAAAAACCCCGGTCCGGGAAGAACAGGAAGTTAGTCTTCATGTTAATTTTGAAATATTGCAGGAACAGCAGTTGGCTATCGCTCGGCTGCAAAGTCACCTGGAGACTCCCAGCACAGTAGCGCCGGAAACACCTTCCCACGTTGAACGAGCACCCGAGAGATCAAGCGACAATGGATCGGTAACCGACCCCACTGCAGCGAGGATGCTTGGGGATCTCTTCGAAAGGATAGAGTCAGGTTCATGGAGGTTCACGCAACTGTTCCCCCCAGCGACAGTGGTCCCGGAACCCGCTTCATAGAAATCTGGAACGTCAGAACTACCTAGGCGCGAGAGGACCTCAGATCCCGACGAGCGCACCACCGCTTACACGTGCTCGTTCAAAGGCAGTGATGTACAAGGTGATGAGTATGAGTCTGTCTCATTAAGGAAGTTCGAGGGAGCACTTTCGAAAGAAACCATGATACAGCGCCGCAGCCTGGCACCTGGCCTCGCAAACTCACTCACCGCACCAGCAGATTCCTCCGCACAAGCATATGCCATTGCCATCGAAGTAGTAACGGAAGAGCCCGATACATCGGAGGCCGAACAAAGAGAGAATGAAACACCTCAGGGAGTGACGCCTCGTTCCCCGACAGGACGAGTGAGATCGACCTCAGCTTCGGATAATTGGGCAACACGGGTCTCTGTCCAAAGTTTAAAAGAGGCATGCCCGATGACCCCATGTCTTTTCAAACGATGCTTAGTCGGATATCCAGCCGAGACCTGGTCGTATGCCTATACCCGGCACTAATCATGAATCGAGGCCCCGTGCAATCGTTATGGAGCCTCTATAGGCCCGATATACCCAAGCAGGCCCCCGGCGAAGAAACTAATGTCGAACAGGTAGAGATACCGTCCACGCACTGCGAATGGGAGGAACGCCATAAGATGCTACTTACCTCACAATAATAGGTAAATGGCCTGAGGATGACACCCTTGAGGAATCTCCAGTGGAACCAGATTCAACAAGGCACGGCCGACAGGGGAACCCCGCCCAGATGAGTATGATTTCAAATTGCTATACCAAATATTGTGATCACCATAAGCGAAGCCAGGGAGGCCAAACGACTCGGGCCTATTCAACCAAGACCACTTCAAAAGAACCGCGACCCGGCGCGAGAACTGCAGAGCGCGCGTGGCCACGGGGTCGAAAACAGACACCATCTCAGAAGGACAACAGCCGTTCTACTCAATAAAAATCACCACCAAGTATTGTCGAGCGGTTAGACTTGAATCCAGCCCCAAGGGAGGAAAACAACTGGGAAGAATGAAGTAGACAAGCCATGACGTATTACCGCGACAGTGAAGGATCGGCGACACCCCTCAAGAACTCATAAAATGGAAAGCGAAAATCTTTGTCGCCAGGGAAAAATGGGTTCGGGGAAATATTCCAGAGGACACCCCTACATCCGGAGAAGAGGATACAGAGACCTCACCTCGGTCTCACATTGACACATTAGTAACCCTCCTCATCGTTTAATCTATTTTCAATAAAATGTATGTTCATGAGTTTAGGAGATTCGATCAAGTACACCTACAATGTCAGACAAAAATCAATTGAATGGTCCGGAATAACGAACCAATTCACTCCCACATCTCGAATCTTTGACGGATTCCAAACGCCGACCGCCACAGCAATCATGAAGACTGATACCTCTATACAACCCATCTGAGATCGGTCTGGAACGCCGAGCTCACAAGGCACGGACGTCCTATTCAGACGGAAACCGGCACACCGCTCGTAGATGGCATCAACCCCGTTTCACCAAAAAGATGAAATCCCACGCAAAGGGAGGGATTAAAATAAGGCGGCAAGGAGCAACAGGCGACGAGAGAAAATTCCTCAACACATAATGCATCGCCGGCATCAATGCCTCTGCCCTCAGAGGAACCAACGGGTAAGCAGAACCGCACCTTCGGCCAAGCCTAGTTGAACATAGCAGAAGGCTGTATTAGGGCTCGCACCTTGGAACGGCAGAAACATACAGAACCTCGAAATGTTACCTACGCATCCCGCGGTGAGGAAGAACTACTTCACTCCTCCGTTATTTTTTCACTAACCTATATGCAGGCAGTTATCCGGGGCATTCGGAAGTTCTAACTCTACACGAAGATCCAAGGCCTTAGCAGGGCCTGCCGTGTTCTCTTCCCTCGATTGGACTTCAGACCCGAAAAGGGTCCCGCCAGCAAGATTATTAGCGGAGCAGCGTACCCCCAAAGAGGGTCCTGCCAGTAGGATCCGACAAGATCACAGGCCTTCTTCCAAAGTCCAACAACGAAGCAATGATCAGCTTCTAAGGACACTGCCCCTCGGGAAGACCGCGAAACGGCAAACTAAACCCCAATCGGGAATTATGTATCGGGTCAAATGGTTTGAGAAGCTGCGCCTGTGCAGGCCGAGCTCACAATGATGAATCAATGTATGTCTACACCAAGCAATAAAAGGATATCTTTTCAACATCTTATTCTCCGAACGAGGGAATCTTAAGTATATCCTCGACAGGGGTCTCTCTGCCGAATGCGTCCCGAGATACTCGGAGACTTAGCATTAGCAATTCAACACCCGTACGACCCTAGGGTCGGAACTCTGGTCTCAAGAAGCCCCTACAAGTCAACTCCGAGCTCATGAGAAGATGTCTTCAAGCTTAAACAAACTCGATGACTCGGAGACTGCCATTAATCGCCATATGTTAGAAAACCCAAAACTGTAAGACCCCTAGCGGGCAGCCTCGGCGTAACCAGATCTATTCTACATTACACAAACTGTTAGACCTCAACAGGCATGACAAACTGTAAGACCTCAACAGGCATGACAAATTGTAAGACCTCAACAAGCATAATAAACTGTAAGACCTCAACAGGCATGACAAACTGTAAGACCTCAACAGGCATGAAAATCCTAAAGTTCAGGCTCTACGTCGCATTTGTAAGAATCCCGAAAGGGCATACCCTCAGTCTAGACGCCTGAATTGTCACTGGGGATCAAAAATGGCTACGGCCAAACACACATGACTACGGTCAAAATGGCTGATACAGCCAAAATAACGTGACTCGGGGATGCCCGACTATCGCTAAAATCATAGGACACTACTCCGAATATACTTCGGAAAGAATCGGTTAAAATAGGCTTCCCTCAACAGGCAAAAATGAGCTCCGACCATGTCAGCTCCAAATCGTAAGAGCGTTGATCTTCTCGACCTACAAGCTATGAACCTTTCGAGGTGCTCGAACATCGCCGATAACGACTTGAAATCGAGGTTCTCCGTAATCGACGACGGGTTGGGAAAAAATATTCTAAAAGGCCTTAACGAGTAGAAAACAAAGGTTACAAAAAGCCCACAGGCAAAAACAGCGTAAGAGCCATTGTCTCCAGCTAAGCAAGCCTATGGGCCATACGTTAAAAAGTCTCTACGACCAAATAGCGTAAGAGCCATTGTCGCCAGCCAAAAATTGACAACTTGAGGATTAAAGGGAGCTTGAATTGTAACCCGATTCGGAGACCGGATCCAAAATAGTTAATTAAGCAAGCCTACGGGCCACATATTAACCAGTCTCTACAACCGAACAGCGTAAAGGCCATCATCATTCGTCTATGTAGGTAGAAAAAATGCTTAAGGTTCAATTAAAGCTCAAACCGCAATGTGACTTGGAGACTGGACCCGAAATAGCTAAACTACAATATGCCTAAGGGAACGGCATAAATGCCACCATCAGCGAGCCCCCCGGCCACACACCTGTGAGGTCACTTCGACCGGAAACACAAAATGTCATCGCCATCTGCCTATGCAGGCAGGAAAGAACTTTACAGTTACTTAAAGCTCGAATCGCAACGCGACTTGGAGACTGATCCCAAAGACAGTTAAATCATATGAGCCTAAGGGCAAATATGGGATCAAATCGACCCGATCGAAACTCCAACAAGTAGAAATACAGAAGATATAAGTTGCGGGGTTCCCCCTCTTATTGCTACATATTGACGACAAAGCGCGACCTCAGCCCGCATTGTATAATGAAAGCTATATATACACAACAAAGAAGGCAGAGAATGATCATTCTGCTTCTTTCCGACAGTTATAGCTCGGCGGTCTCCTCCTAATCATCCTCGGTATCGGACAGGAGGAACTTGGCATCATACTCCTCTCCTTTGGCTTGCTCGATCTCCCCCGAGAGATCAAAGCCACTGGCATGGATCTATTCAAGTATTTCCCTCCGGGATCTTCACCTCACGTACTCCTTACTATTTTGGCACGATCGAGGGTCTTCTGCAACTCAGCTTTAGCAGCGGTACCGCTCCTCGAATAAGCTGCCATTTTTTGTCCCGCCCTAGTATTGTTCATCACAACCTCGGCCCGGACATTCACCACCTCGGTTTTCGCCCTTGAAAGCTCGGATAATAGCCTCACGATCATTTTTGCCAGACCAGAATCATTTGCGCGGGTAGCCTGAATTTGCGACTCAAGAGTGGAAGCCCCGACCTGAGCCCTCTCTCTGGCCTCAGAATAGGTATTCACATGCGCTTGTAGCTCGACGAATTCACGTTTGGCCTTACCAACCTCACCCCAGAGTTGTTCCAGCTCGTCCGTCTTATCCTTTAACTAAAACAGCAACATGTCAAGATGATGAGACAAAAAGGGAATACAGGACAGTGCGAGATGCGGGATTCCTATTTCTCCAAGAGAGACTCCCGGGCCCGACTCTGATCTACCTCACACCGTAAGGAGACGAGCTTGCTTTCCTTTGCCTCACAAAGAAGCCTAAGGGATTTCTCCCTATCTCGAGCACCCCGCAACGGGGCCTCGCAACGAAGCAGTTCGGCTTTGAGCCTGTCAAAAGCCGGAGAAAGAAAGCCAGGTAAACAAAGAGAAAAGAGAGCAGCACAGGGCCAGAACATCCTTATAGCGGCTGAAACTCACCACAAGGCCAAAGCGCTGAGCCTCACCGAAGGCCAAAGCAACGTCTGATGATGCGCCAACTCCAGAATATTGCCGATCGGCCAAATTTCTTCCCCTTAACCGTTGTGAAGAAGACGCCTCATGACAGGCCTTCTCGCACCCCAGGGTATCTTTCTTTTTTCCGGTGTTCCTTGACCACAGGGCCAGCAATCTCTCCTCCTCCTTCGGAGGACTCGACCTCGCTTCGAAGAGACTCCCGACACCTGCAGCAAACAAATCAGATGATCCGACAAGAAGGAAGCTACCCCTTAGGGAAGCAAAACGCCGGGAACCTACCGTGATGTTTCACCTCCCATCTCCCTTTTGATAGATCTCGCTACCGGTGCCTATCGTAGGATGAGCAAGATGCTAGCTTACGAGACCATTCGGCTAAATCAGGGATCTCGCCGGGTAGAAAAGATAGCTCAAACGAAGCACTTACGAGTGAGGTTCCATCTCTCAAGGAATGGAAAAAATTCTTTGGGGATAACGTCGGTCGTCTGGATTCAAACAAACCGATTCATCCAACCACGGTCCTCATCCTCCTCGCTGCCAATCGCAGGAGCTCGGGTGGATCTACGCTGAAGAGCAATCAGGCCCCGATAGCGCAATGGCCGATACAACCTTACAAGTTTGCTAAGAATGAATTCTATCCCGACCTTGTCTGCAAAATATCACATCGACAGCACTATTCTCCAAAGAAAGGGATGAACTTGCAGCAACGTTACTTGATATTTCCTACAGAAATCAAACACGACCCGGTCCGGGGAACCCGACGCAAGAACGTGGATATACACACTCAAGAACCCCTCAACATATGTCATGATACTCTCCTCGGGGAAAGGTGCTCGCAAAATCACGCCTTCCCCCCATCCGCATTCTTTCCTGATCATCTCGAGATTTTCTTCCTTCACCGATGAAATAATCCTCGACATATTCTCTCGATGGCCTGGAACATTGGGAGGTCTCCCCGGTGTGACAGCCTTTTTTGAGGTAGGGCGACCCGAGTCTCGTTCTCCCGACATCGGGGGCGAACCGCTGGTACCAACCAAGGGTGGAGCACAGTAGGGACTCCCCTCCGTCCGAGGTTCAGCCGTCGAAGTGGTAGCCATGATTACAGTTGAATAAGGGGAAAAAGATGAGGATCCAAGCAAATATTTTCTGAATCAGGGGAGTGGAAGAACTCGCACAAAGCGCCAGGCTCTGTAGAGGAGATAGGCTTATCTAAAACTGCAAAATCGTAGCTTGAAGGGCAGACGAGCAAATATATAGAGGCTAAGCGAAAATTGCTCATTTGCCTAAGAGGGCCAATTAATTATGGCCGCATTAGCATCACCTTCTTCTTGGGGAGTGTATTGGCATAATCATTCCAGGAACCCACATAACTCATAAGACCGAAGGACCTCGGGAGATCCCCGACGTCATACAATATCCCCGACGTCATAATACTAATTTGGGAGGAACTATTGATCCCACCTCGAGACGTGGCTAGTCTCGGGGCCCCTGGTCTACCACACGAAAAGGCTCCGAAGGGCCGATGCTGGAACACGAAAACAAAAAAAGCAAGGAGAAAAGCCGATAGGATAAAAGCTCCTTTTTATATACATAGGCAAAGAGAGAAAACATTCTTACGCTATTTGTTTCCCGGGAGGGGACACATGAAGCATAAAAGAAAGGCATACAAAAAAGTCTCGGAGACTACTCCTCTCCACTATCATCTTCACACCTATCAGGGGCAATCGAGAGTGCCAGTCTCCCTTCCACCGCATGAGCCTCCTCCATATCGGCAAACAAGTCAAAGCCTCTGGCCTCAAGTTCTTCCAGGGTCTCCCTCTTCGCCTCCGCTTTGGCGTGCTCGACAGCTCGAATTAGTCTCTACTCAGCTGCCGTGGACATGTCGCGGACCATTGTATGCGCCATGGTCGCATCCTCCCTATAAGCGGCAGCATCTCATTCGGCCTCAGATTTATCCGCGGCCAAAGTAACAATATCCTTGCGAGTGCTCGAGAGAAGATCCTGGGGTGTCGCCAATTCCCTAGTCACAATCTTGTTTTGCTCTTTCAGCCCGGAGATCTCCGCTTCTAACTAACTAATCTGTGAGCTACTCTGCTCGACCTACAATAAATGGCAAGTCGATGAATATATGAATCCAGAACTCGTGTGAATACGGAGTAAAAGGGTGGGTATGAGCAAGGCAGAGTACCTAAGCAATAAGAGCGGCTTTCTCCCGAAGCGCCGCCTCCAAGGCAGTCCGAAGTTCTCCGAACTCTTTGTCTCTCTCGGCATAATGAACCTCCGAGTCCAATAGATTCGAAGCAACGTTATTACGCTCCTTCTCGTGGCAGAAAATTTCCCCTCGGAGCCGAAGAATGGCATGATCATACATCTCCTTACACTGCCGCACAATGAGAAAGTTAAGAAAGATGGTGAATAATGCCCGAGAATGAAAAGAAACGCACAAGGAAAAGCTATCCCCTGCTGTATGGACTTCTCCACTGCTTTAATGGTGCCGGAGACGTTGAGATCAGCCTTGTCGATTACGCCATCAAAAATATTGGCAATGAAGACTCCCCCTATGAGAGGAGTCCCAACTGTGGCACCGATCATCCTTTCGGCATCCCTCAATTCTCCTGATGAGACCAGAAAGTTCTGAATGAAATCGTTCAGGTCGCCGATTACTCCAAATAGCGACATATGATCCTAGAAGGCACCGGGCTCCGGACCCTCAGGATCAACGCCAATGGCCCTCCGAGCAGAAGCTGCATCAACATCCTCTTCAAGGACCCTCTATTCACCAGCCCAGCCAGAGCCAGCCGTCCCGAATTAAGCAGCCTCCGGTCGGGGCGCCTACAAACCTCTTGCACTGGACCTTGTTCTCCTCCTCAATGGACTTTCATCATCGTCCTCCCCCTAGACATCGGGGTTCAACCCGGAGGATTAGGCAGCAGTTTCAGCAGGATGAGCAATGACTACCCTGTTTTTCCTTTTCTTGTTCGTATTAGGCTTCAAGGCCTCTACTTCACCAACGGGGGCCGGCCTCATCTGCATATTCTCGCCAAAGCCTGCACCAACACAATAAACACGGTACATTTTTGCTAAGAGCTCGGAAGGAAACACAAAGAGCGAAGCACAGGCGGTAAAGGAACCTCACCATGATTCTTGGCCACCCAACGCCCCTTAGCCATGACGGTCCAAGACCAAATACGGTACAGAAACTTTTCATCCAAATGCCTGATCCATCCCGACAAATCTGGAACCACCTCGGGATGCCAAGCAACGGCTAGAGAGAGCACAAAGAGGTTATCATGACGAATGAAAGAGTAATTGAGAGGTGGTTAAAGGGAAGTTCACTTACGTCGATCGTTCAACTGCTCTAGAAAGGGCATCCTCCGGGCGGGATGATGTCCGAGATCTTCACTCGGATAAACCTGCTCATCCATCCCCGGTCCTTCCCCTCATCAATGCTCGTGAAGAAATACTTTTTGGACCGAGGTCAAAGCTTGATTAAGCCTCGATACAGCCGAGGGCGATACAATCTAATAAAATGGTTAAGGGTAAAGACCTCGCTTTTAACCCCTTCGATAAATTGCCTGAGCATTAACACTATCCTCCAAAAGGACGGACAGATCTGACCGAGGGTCACCTGATATCGGGCGCAGAAGTCAAGGGTAATCGGGTCGATTTCCAAGGGAGGAGATTCAACGGATTTTCCAGGGCCCATGGTGAACGGGTAAGTATATATATAAAGAAAGCCAGCCTTGAAGTCGGTAATGCTATCATGGGGCCGGGAATCTCTACCTCAATTGCCTCGCTCCATCGGCAATCCTCCTTAACTTTGCTAACATCGGTCACGAAGCTGACATATCGAGACACGTGCTCACATTGACCCGACGTAGACAAGGGAGTCTTGATGTCGAAATCATTTGACGTGTCAGTATCAGGAGGAGTCCATTGCTCTAAAGTGGGAACTGATTTGTTTCCTCCCTCAGTTAATAAGGACGACGATGCGGTATCATTCCGTCGGGGGGCCGTCCTAGAAGTCCTAGACATGGAAAATGGTAAAGCCTTTCTGTATAAAGAGGGAAGGATGTCAAATAGCAAAATTCCAATTCGCGGGTTTGAAGGAAGAGTGAAGATGGGAAGTATCTAGCAACCGGTACCTTTATAGGAATTATTGGGGAATCAAAAGAGACGAGCCTGCAGCAGCTCATGGGTTTCTTGATTACCGAGTTTGATGGCGGCCCTACACGGTTCTCTAGGGAATGGTATTTAATTCTCTTTGACGTCATGGCAATGATGACCTCGAGACGACGATTCAATATCATTTCCTACTACTTCGTTCTAGGAAACGTGGAGACTATCTATATGCGGTGAAATTAGGGGGGATTTATTTCCCGCCATTAAAGTACATTCGGAAAGTCATGACAACATCTCGAGGCTGTGGAATCACGATCGAGCTTCCTCTCTCGAGGATTGTCCGTGAACCAGCAGAGATTCTGAGGATAAGAAAATCGCCAGCGACCCGATGAAGGTTCCGAGGATGGGGGATTCCCGAGGCATGTAGCTGGACTCAGCAAACTCTGGTAACTTGGCTAGCCGTCCCATCCCCGTATCTTTACATTTAATGCACTCTGTACCAAATCGCGTTCCCTCGCCTATATAAGGGGAACCCATGCCACTTTGTAGAGGACGGATGTTGCTCTATTTCTCCACAAGTGCAATAATATATATCTCTCTCTTTTCTTTCTAACTTGTTTGTTCTCACTAGCCTGAGGTCGCTTCAATATTTATCGTCCTCTTACTTGTTCTTCATTATATTGCTCAATATTGGTCATAAAGAGCCTTGCTTAATCATAACCTTAATTGTTATCCCATTCCCGGTTGCCCCTGATACCTCGATCTCGACCCAAACCAGAACCCTGAGGTCCCCACCGATCAACCCCGCATCCGGGAAACAGGCCTCTTGGTTCGATTGCTACCTCGTTTTAGCTTGCATTTCATCGTTAAACTTAATATCATTAGCATCAACTGCTCTAACAACTAGCTCGGGAATAGATCACGTATTTTTAGAATCACATTTACAAATTTAATTGTTATTACCATTTTCACGGTAAACAAGTTGGAGCAACAGCATCCCTTTACAAAGTGGTGTGGATTCCGTTTATATAAGAGGGGGAATACAATATAGTACATAATGCATTAAATGTAATGACACGGGGATAGAACAGCAAGGCACAATACTAGACTCTGCTGATGCTAGTTGCTTGCCTCGGGAGGTCCCCACCCTCGGAATATTTTGTTGGGTTGTGAGTGAACCTCGGGGGAGGGAGCTTGACCATAACCCTGTAGCCTTGAGATACCAATATGGCTTCCCGAGTGCACCTTAGTGGCAAGAAATCGGTCCCTCCAATTTCACCGTATACAAAGCTCAAGGAAGATTATCTTTTTGCGGCCCGTGAACCAACCTCCCCCGAAGAGCGGGCAGTAGTCGAGGGGGAACAATGGAGGCCGATCCTCCTCAGGTTCGGGAGGCCGATGCAGAGATGAGGGTTGAGTCCTCTCACAATGCTGGCTCCGCTCCACTCGATGTCATAGAGATTCTGGGGTCGTCTTTATTCACAGACTCCATGTTTGACGAAGCCCGAACAATTAAAGAGCTATCTAATGAAGGGGCCCACGGTACGAGCGATCCCCTTTGTTATTTTTTTGAAGCTGTAGACTCGACCACTCTAGAATACTTCTCTGGGTCGGGCGACTTGGAGGTGATAAGAAAAGATCCGTCTTCAGAGGCCGTCGGGCAGAACTCGATCCCAAAATTAATCAACTAGTTTCCCACCCCGAGTACGGATCTCGACAGTAAAAGGTCGATAATCATCACCGTCCCGAAGGATGTCCGAGTTCTATCTGCTCCCATAGGAGTAGCGAGTTACCTTTGGTTCCTGGTAATCGCAGACGACCATGAAAAAATGAACGAGGTGGACGTGTCGTGCCTGTTCAACAAAGCGCAGCAGGCACTGAATCGTTTAAGAAATTATTACGCCCTTTCTTCTTCTAACTCAGCTCTTGATATTTCTCACGTCTCCTTCCTTCTATCTTTTTACAGGCCTCGATACTCCACCATGAGAGCTTTTTCGATACCAGGCGGAGGTTAACCAGCTTGAGGCTGAGGCCAGGGAGATTTCTAAGAAAAGAGATATGTATAAGCTTCTCAGCAAGCAACACGAAGGGCCGTCAAGGATCTCTGGACCGAGTTGGATGTGGCTCAGAAGGAGCATGCCAACTTGTTGTAACATGTAAAGATTTTCGAGGTTAGAGATGATGACTTAGCCATGACAACTGACAACCAAATCGCACAGGTTCAGTAGAAGATTGACCGGATTGACAAAATCCAGGCTGAAATGATCGAGGTCCAAGCCATGGCCGATGTTTGTAAGGAAAAAATGGACCAGCTGGCTTTGGTGAAAGAGACTGTCTGGGAGAAACTGGCATCGGTAGAGGTCCAACTTTGTGTGACAAAAGAGAAGGCCGAAGCGCGGGCTTGAAAAATCGAGGACCTCCAAACTCAACTAAGCTTGGCCATTGGTGAAGAGGATGCCCGGATCTCGAAATAGCGAGATCTGAGTCAGAAACAACTAGGGCTGATACTAAAGAGATGGTGGCCAGTACAGAGCCGATGTTGAGGCAGTTGAGGCCCGCCTGAAAGTCACTGTTGAGCACATGAAGTGGTCGTCTCGGAGGGAGACCCTCGAGGAAATCCATGCCCGAGGTTTCGACCTATCGACCGAGATTGAAGAGGCAAAAAGGCCCGAGGTCGAGGCCAAGAAATTGGCTGAACCCAAGGATGAAGAGGCCTCTGAGGGCTCCGGCGAGCCCGAAGTCGGAGAAGATCCCGATGGATCTGGTGACGAGGCGAGTTCTAGTGAAGATCAGGCGTAGGTGCCTTAGGAATTTTTTGTCTTTGTTTTTGTAATTTGTCCATTTATTTTGCTGAGGTCGTTTTCATTCGCCTTTGTAAAGACATTTTGGAATGTATATAGAAGGTTTTTGCCCTTTTGCAATTTTTTGAGTCTATTGTTTTTAGCACCTTTTCATAATTGCAAAGATTTTAAATGCCTTAGCACAGAATTAGATGTTGCAACATGCCATTTTTTAGAGGTTCGGACAAGATTTGTTCTTGATGCAAGTTTTGCTTAAAACTTATGGGGGCTCGGAACAATCAGAAGATTTCTCCGAGATAAATGTTTTTAGACTATAATTTTGCTGAGGGTAACCTTTGAACCGATTTGAAATTTTGAAGGCCTTATGTTTTTATTACGAGCTTCGAATATCTCCGAGCCATTTTAGAGTGGTTGTAGCCTTTTAAGTTCAGGAACTGCCTAACTGGTTTTGTGCCTCCGCCGAGTTTGTCTTGGATGACAGTCCCCGAGTGGGGGTAGCCGTAGCCTTTTAAGTTTAGGCACTGCCTAATAAGCAAAATTTGGTGACTTGCCACTTTTTAAGCAAAATTTGGCTTACTTCTTGGGGCAAGTTAAGTCGCCACAAATATGTATTTCTTGTGGCGACTTCGAGGAGTCGTCACAAATAACATTTAGTTACGGGTTTACTTGCAGCAACTTTAATGTCGCTACTGAATGTTTTTAGTAGCAACTATTAGGTCTGTAGTGGCAAGTTTGGTCGCTGCAACAAGGTTAATTTCTTTTAGTAAATACAATACAAATGATAAATTGTGCTAGATTAAACAGATAAATGATGTAATAAATTGTCAAACCACTTAACATGTGTGAACCCGGACTCAATAACAACCTTAATGAAATGTCTGCCTGCGATCCCGGACATACAGTAACGAAGCACTGGTGAAAAAAGTAAGAACTTTGAATAACAAAGAAAAATAAAAGTATATTGCTTTGATGTGCACTTTACAACGACCCTAATGAATAATTAGAATTCCCTTTATATAATAGGGGATTTTAACTCTAAGTAAAATTTCATAAAAGATAAAAATCTTCCATTTTACTAATCACTAATCCTCTATCGATACGTTCTGGAATCACGTTGTGACACCTGGCTGGGCACGTTGGTCATGCTCAATTATCCGATAATGTCTTCCGAACTTCAAGGATGTGAATCGATCTTGGGGGGTGTGACTCTGATTCCTCCGAGGGTAGGTGTTTACCCGGACCTCGACTCGAGGAGCTTCTCGCCTTGATTCCAACTCCTTACATTTACATTTCTGCTCCGTTTACTTCATCGAGAACCGAGGCATCTAAAGGGCTCGATTTCATCCGTAAACACTTCTCCTCCATGAAAAGGATAAGGCACTTGAAGGAGATTTAGAGCCCGTTTCGACATAAGAATTTTTTCACTTTTTTTCAAAAAAAATTTATTATTTTTGAAATCAGTGTTTGACCATAAAATTTCCAATTTTCACTTGAAAATGAATTTTGGAATTTTTCGAAAATTTGAAAAACTCCAAAAAGCTGTTTTTCAAAATTCACTCAAATCACTCACAAAACTTCAAAAACAACCCAAAATTATATTCATGTCCAAACACTAACTCTAATTTACAAATATCATTTTCACTTATTTTAGAAATTTTACAATTTTTACGTAAACAAACGCCCACTTACTTCTTTTAGTACACTTTCTTCAAGAGGGAGAGTCTTAATAGATTAAAAATTTAGGAGAGAAACCCGAACATTAAATAACTTGACAATAATTTATAACGATTATTTGAACAAGCAGGCATACATGAGAATGGAGTAAACGCAAAAGTACTGCGGTGTTGCCTGTGTAATATTAAGACAATATCACTAAATAACACAACAAATTTGTCAAGCAACAGCAATGAAAAAACACCAACATTAAAAGTAAGCGAACTCTATATATCCAAAGTTATGAGGCATTGATTTTCAATCGTTCTAAAGAAAACAAAGTAGGCTTTACGCCAAATGCCGATACTTCTAATTTTTATCTGGATCTTGGCTTAAAATGCCATAAGAAAGGAAGTCACAGACTAATATAAACTCTCACAACGTATCTGCTAGACACCATGAAAAAAATTATAACAATAGTAAATATGACTTACTTCCCAATAACATGCAATGGGAAAGAAATATGTTTGTGAATGGAATTGTTGTACAATAACAATTAATGAAGCAGTATGCAGTGATGGTTGAAGTTGTTTGCACGCGTTAGATTTTCTCTATATGAATTTGTGTGTCTTGACTTGTTTAGTCACGCATATCTTCTCTATATGCATTTGTTGAATGAACAATTGTTGTTTTACGCATATCTTCTCTGTATGAAATTGTGGAAGGATTATTTGATACTTCAAAGCTATCATTGTTTGTAATGAGAAAAATTAGCAAGATGACAACACTCAAATGAACATGCTGATGGAGAGTAACAGATGTGAAAACAGATATGAAGGGAGCACTAATGTGAATAAGAATGAATGGCAAAATGATAATGAAGAAGTTGTCCTTGAATCAAGTAATGTTGTGGTCGTTAAAACAAATAAGGAGCCTGATTGGCAGAGATATGTCAATGAATCAACTAGCATTCCGTCAAACATCAAAAACCTACATGGAATCTGCCTTGAAGTTGATCTGACCCCAGGAAAGCAGCATGGTACCACTGAGACAAACTCAATGAGGAAGGAAACACAACAGAAATTTGAAGTAACATCCCCCAATAAAGTTATTGTAATGATTCTAGAGGATCAGGTACAGATAGAACAAGACAAAGAGGATGGAGAGGGCTTCTCTCCTGTGATCAAATGCAGAAATCATAACAAGAACTAGAAGAAGAATTTGGAAGAGTCTTGATAGAATCTTTGTTAATGACTCATGGTGCCAACTTATTCAAAATAACGTAGTCAAGCTTCTTCCAAGAACTGGTTCTCTCCATAGACCTTTACTTCACAAGTGATATAACAGGAGCAATAATGGTATTAAATATTTTATATTCCTTGACTTCTGGATTGAGAAACCGTCCTTCTTGAACCTGATTGAAGAAGTGTGGGCCTCTAACATAAGTGGGAACGCCTTGTGAAAACTTCAACATAAACTAAAAAATCTCAGCAAAAGACTTACTCAATGGTCTAAAGAGGAAATTAGCAATGTTTATGATCATGTTCAACACTGGGAAGCCAGAATGAATGTCCTTGAGTAACTTGATCTACAAAACAACACTGATTTCTCTAGAGAAAAACTGAACAAAGGGTAAGCTGAATACATTAGATGGATGACCATGCAAGATTCCATTTTAAAACAGAAAGCTAATATCAAGTGGTTTGAAGAAGATGACTCTAACACCAAGTATTTTCATAGCCTAATCAGGGAAAAAAGAAGAAGACTTCAGCTTCACAAGATCAAAGATCATAGAGACAGATGGGTGGAAGGTGATGATAACATTGCAAAAGTTGTCATAAGACACTTCCACAAGAGATTCAATATCAAGCATCAATTCAGTGATACAGAAATCCTTGAATGTATTCCCAAGATAATCACTGATGAAGACAATACAATCCTTACTGTCATTCCAAATATTGATGAAATCAGAGATGTTGTCTTTGATATTGGTGCTAATAGTGCAGCAGGACCTGATGGCTTTAACGGCACCTTTTTTAGAAATTCTGGGACATATGATATTGGACGCATATATTCTCTATATGTTCGATTGTTAACTGATACATGACTTAGCACATCATCTCTTTGTGCACCGATGTGCTTTATATGATTAGATGGCACCATTGTTATGTGCTTGTGAAATTCAGGAATTGAACATGGTATTAATGAGTATTATTAATAATTCTTGCCACTATTACTTCGCCGAGGTTAGTTATGATACTTTCTGAGTACATGGGGTAGGTTGTACTCATACAATACTTCTTCACCTTGCATGCAGATTTTGGAGCTAAGTTGTGCGTGACGGAAGCTGGCATTGAAGATGTACTTGCTTTTTCCGATATAGCTACCACTTGTCTTTCGTAGCTTTTGATTCGTACTATGTTTATGTATATTCCAAATAGTGTGTTTATTTTTGTATCAGCTTTGTAAATCTAAATCTTAGTGGCTCATGATTTATACTACCAACCCTTGGGACGGTGTATGGAATTTAGCTAGTTTATTTCTGTTAATAATGTATCTTTCATTTGAGTTACATTATTCTATCTTTGGCTTACGCAACATATTGGGGTTAGGCGCCATCACAACTAGGTGAATTTTGGATCGTGATACCTTCAAGCATCAATTCAACCCCCGGTCAACCCTATGAACCTTTCAAACCTTAAAATTTTCAACGTTCGCCAAATAGAGTCAAATCAACCTAGGAGCTCCAAATCCTAATTCGGATACACGCTCAAGTGTAAAATCATCATACGAACCTATTGGGACCCTCAAATCCATCAATCGAGGTCGTTCACATAAAATTCAATCATTTGTCAACTCTTACAACTTAAGCTTCCAAAATGAGACAAAGTATCTCAAATTCCTCTACAACTTTCCCGTGACCAAACCAACCATCCACGCAAGTCATTTAATAGCAAACACATATACATGAAGCATCAAATAGGAAAACTTGGCTCATATATACAACACGACCGACTGGGTTGTTATAGATGTTGAAACATAGAAGATGCTCCAAACATCGTGTAGGAAAGACGAGAAATGTCAGAATCCTACTTCTAGTTTTATAGCACGAAGAGTAAACGAAAAAAGGATATACTTTCCTAATTGCGTCTGTAGCTTCTCACTTATATATATATATATAGAGCTCTACATATCTACAAATAAGACACCGGTCATAACTCGTAAGACATATGAACCTTGTGCTCTCCAAAATATTGTAGAATAAAGTGTATTCTCTCTCCTCGAAGTGTCCTTTTGTTTTATGCATTTTAGGTCAAACATGCCAAAATATAGCCTGCCGCATCGCACCATGCGTTGCCTGGCGTCCCATGGAAAGAGGGATTTTCAGGGACTTGATATTTTACACTTTCGCCCCATATTTAGCATGCTGTGTCGCTCTACACGTCACAGAGCATGTCGCAGTAGGAGATTTTTGCAGAACAAGATTGTTGCACTGTTATACTTTAGTAAAAAGGTCATAATTTCTGGTAGGAATTTTCAATTGACAAACGGTGTGAAACATTGAAAACTAGCCTCAAAGAGTTTTTATTTGATGTGTAGCTCATAGCTCACTTAATTATGTATGACATGGGAGATATGATACTGTGAAATTGGATCTTGTATAACTATGATTGTCTTCTCCCCATAAATATTTTCAATTTGTTCGTCACCATCTCTCCACTCTCCTAAACATTTGTACCATCTTTGAAGCATAAACTTTAGATATTATACACTTCCAAAAAATTTTGTACATCCGCGTATCTAACTTAGAGCCTGCCTGAATGAGGACGTAATACTTGGCAAATATTTTTTGGGGCATTATAGAATGTTCAGATGAGAAGAAATAACAACTTGGTTACTAGATAGATAAAAAGAAATCTGCTCTTAATCTCTACAAATCTGCTATCTATAATTATGATGTGTACATTCATGAAATGGCAAATGCATTCTGTTTTGCTAATTAAGTCTTGTGGACTGAAAGCAAAATGGATCTCAATGCCTATCATGTAAGTGAACTATTTAACAAAACGAAGGAAATGTATTAACGTTGGTTCTTGTACTCTCTCAGACAGCGAAGCCACAATTTCACCACTTTTTGCTATGCTAGGGGAAATACATCACCCTCTTATTTTTGTGAATAGCAATAAGCTTTCCACCATTATCGTCTTAACTTAGGATATACTGTCTATCTTTTACATTTAGGTGCTCTAAATGTGATCTAAATGAGGTTAGACAGAAGAAAAAGAAAAAAGAAAAAGAGGAGGTTACTAGTTTGGTTGAAATTCCTAAGATTTAGTTTGTAGTGGAATGAGTAGAACCTATACATGTTTACGTATTCGGTCAAACAAAAACAGTCGTTGATAGTGTAAGTAAAGCTCTACTGGTATGTTAACAAGAGATATTGGTTATTAACATTTTCTATTAGGTTGTCACTTTTGGAGCTCTAAAGGAAGTTAAAGTTCCCACTTTCCTTGAAAAGACTACCCCCATCGTCTCATTGTACATGATGCTAATCTTTTGTTAGTTCATTTTAAAAAATGTTAGCTTTTCAAATTTGAGAAATATTATAACGTAAATTTCTCATTTTACTATTAATGAAAAAATTTTATAGTCACACAAATAATATACTATGTTAAAAATAAATCATAAGTTTCAAAAAATTTATATCAATACAAATGTTATGACATATTTAACCACAAGTTACAAGAATTTTTACTTTCCAAAATTTCATAGCTAGTTAAATTATATCCTCATAAATTGAAACAAAAGGAGTATCTTTTATTAACTAAAAAATAAAATAAAAAATATTTCCTTAATGACTACGGAGTATTTATTAACTCATCCCTGCTAGCGTTAACACCATTTTAATAAAACATATTGCCGTACTCGTACTGCCCAATAACTGTACTACAGTACAAACTTTTACAACTCAATTAGAAAGCCAAATGTGAACACAAACATTAAATAACCATGTACTAGTACTAATATGAGATCATAAACAATGGAGAAATAAACAAACAATTCTCAAAAGACTGAAAAATAACTATTCGATTGAAAAGTACGGATCATGAGTATTATAGCATGATTTTAAAAAAGTAGAATACTTTTATAAATAGTTTGTACATTGGAGGCCCATGTTGTAAATAGTATAGTTTGTACATTGGATGCTACATTGGATATTCATATTGTGAATAGCTTAAAGATTAAATCTCCTACTTTATGTCTATCATCTTTACTTTTTATGCCTATAAAAGGCTACGTAATTGCAATGGAAAGATACACCACAGTGAAAGAAGAAAACACTTCTCTCTTCTTTCTATCTCTTCTTATTTATATTTTACTGCATTGCTTTTATTTTATAACACGTTATCAGCACGAAGCTCTAATTTTATTCTTAACTCCCGCTAAGTTGAGTCATATTTTATTAAGGTATGTATCATTATAATCATTTTATTTATGGCAGTACATATCATATGCTCACTGTTTACAAATTACTTGTGCGCTTGAGCATCTTAAATAGTTTAAGTACATTGCAATGATAAAATAACTATTTCCTTCTGTGCTCAACTCTTAGAGGACCTCAAAGTCATCAAATTAGCTATGCACTAATGTCATACTTATAATATTCATGGACTCTCTGGATCAAAACATATCTTTAAGGCATTTTGAAGAACTGTCAGAAATGAATTGACAAGCAATAATTTTATAGTTTAATTACTTTATATTTATTGGAACATATAAATAATGTTAGTCACGTTCAATTCTATTAACACATATATATCAATAATATAAAGTGAAATGAAACAAGTATGTAATTTCTACTTTATGGCAAGAATAAAATGAAATAGTAGATTGTTAACATGATATAGCTCTATTTTCATTTCTTTTACCTTAATCGTTTTGTTTTCATTAATTGTTTATTATTATAATTATTTCTCTAACTTATTCATCTTTTATGATAGTTTTCACTATGTCAAATTTATCAAAACTTGAATTTGTGGCACTTGACATCACCGGGAGGAACTATTTATCATGGGTTCTTGATGCTGAAATTCACCTTGACGCTAAAGGTCTTGGAAATACTATTATACAAGGAAATGAAGCATCAAATCAGGATAAAGCGAAGGCCATGATTTTCCTTCGTCATCATCTACATGAAGGGTTAAAAACTGAATATTTAACCGTAAAAGATCCACTTGAATTATGGATTAATTTGAAGGATCGATATGACCACCTAAAACTTACGGTATTACCGAAAGCTCGGTATGAGTGGATACATTTAAGGTTGCAAGACTTTAAAACCGTAAGTGAGTATAATTCTGCTATCTTTAAAGTAAGTTCTCTATTAAAATTATGTGGAGACACTATCACAGATGAGGACTTATTGGAAAAAATATTTTCTACTTTTCACGCTTCAAATGTGGTGCTACAACAACAATACCATGAAAAAGGTGTTAAGAAATATTCTGAGTTAATCACATGTCTACTTGTGGCAGAGCAGAATAATACTCTATTAATGAAAAATCATGAAGCTCGTCCCACTGGGCCAGCTCCATTTCCGGAAGTGAATGTTGTAGCAGCATATGATAAGTTTAAAAGAAAACAAAATAATTACTGTGGTCGTAGACATGGTCGTAAAAGTGGACGTGGCAGGGGGCGAAACAATTATCGTCATTATGGTGAAAATAAATTGGAGAACAATAAGGGTTCTCAAATTAATCATTCAAAACGTAAAACTAGTATGTGTCACCGATGTGGTATGAGAGGTCATTGGGCACGCATTGTCATACGCCAGAACATTTTGTCAAACTTTATCAAGTCTCCCTTAGGAAAAAAGAAAATAATATGGAGGCATACTTGACCTTTCAAAATAATGATGATGAAGCAGGTTCCTCAAACAAATATGATTCTAAGGCACATCTTGCATATAAAGATGAAGATTTTGAAGGCCTAACAAATATTACTAATTTAGAAGCTGGAGACTTCTTGAGGATATTGACTGAAGAACTAATCATCTTAACTGGGGAATGAAGTTATAAAAGTTGTTATTTTTATGTTTGCAACTAGTTTATTTTTCTTGAGTGTATTTTCCTAATGCATCACATGTTGCTAGTTTCTACATTCCTAATGTATTTCTTAATGTTTTTTTTTCTGCTTGTCTTTCATATTTCTTATGATGTATTATTTGTCTTCTTTTTTTATAAAGAATATGAAAATTCCCTAGTCTTCAATTGGACTCAAGATTAATAAAGATGATATATGTCTTCTGGATAGTGCTACAACACACACTATTTTAAAAGATAAGAGATATTTCTCTTATTTGGTAATGAAAGAAGCGAATATTAATACAATATCCGGTAGTACAAGATTAATTGAAGTTCTGGAAGAGCCAATTTATTACTACCAGGAGGAACAAATTTGGCTATTGATGAAGCACTATATTGTAGTAAATCTCAAAGAAACTTATTAAGTTTCAAAGATATTCGCCAAAATGGCTATCATATTGAGGCTACAAATGATGAAAAGATTGAATATCTTTATATTACTACAATAATGTCCGGTAAGAAATATGTGCTTGAAATGTTACCTGCTCTTTCCTCCGGCTTCTACTACACAAATATTAGCAGGATTGAAACATATGCCGTAGTAAACGAGAAGTTTACTAATCAAGATAATTTTATTATTTGGCATGACCGGTTGGGCCATCCTGGTTCTAATATGATGCGTAAAATAATTGAGAATTCACATAGACATGCAATGAAGAATCAAAAGATTCTTCAATTTAAGGAATTCTCTTGTGCTGCATGTTCTCAAGGAAAATTAATTATTAGACCATCAACTATTAAAGTTAGGATGGAATCCCCTGCACTTCTGGAACGTATACAAGGTGATATATGTGGGCTCATTCACCCTCCATGTGGACCATTCAAATGTTATATGGTTTTGGTAGATGCATCAACAAGATGGTCACATGTGTGCTTACTATCAACTCGCAATATGGCATTTGCGAGATTGTTGGCACAAATAATAAAGCTACGAGCACAGTTTCCAGATTATGCAATTAAGACAATTCGTCTTGATAATGTTGGTGAGTTTACATCCCAAGCCTTTAATGATTATTGTATTTCAACTGAGATAACAATTGAGCATCCGGTTGCTCATGTTCATACACAAAATGGTCTAGCAGAATCATTGATCAAACGCCTCTAATAAATTGCTAGACCAATGCTTATGAGAACAAAACTTCCCATTTCAGTATGGTGTCATGCTATTTTGCACGCAGCAACACTTGTGCGGATAAGGCCCACAAGTTATCATAAAATCTCCCCATTGCAATTGGCTTTTGGTCAGGAGCCAAATATTTCCCATCTTAGGATCTTTGGTTGTGCGATATATGTTCCAATTGCTCCACCACAACGCACAAAGATGGGTCCTAAAAGAAGGTTGGGGATATATGTTGGATATGAATCTCCTTCTATTATAAAATATCTAGAGCCTATGACTGGAGATTTATTTACGGTAAGATTTTCTGATTGCCATTTTGATGAATCACTATATCCAACATTAGGGGGAGAAAATAAGCAACTGAAAAAGAAGATAGATTGGAATGCATTATCACTGTCTCATTTAGATCCTCGAACAAATCAATGTGAACAAGAAGTTCAAAAGATTATTCGTTTACAAAATATTACAAATCAATTGTCAGATGCATTCACTGACCTACCAAGGGTGACTAAGTCACATATTCCAGCTGCTAATGCTCCAATTCGAGTTGATATCCCGGCAGGACAACTAATTAAAGCAAATGAGTCTAAGCCATGCTTGAAACGTGGTAGACCAATCGGTTCTAAAGATAAAAATCCTCGAAAAAGAAAAGGAGCAAGTGATCAAAGTGAACATAACACAGAGGTAGTGGCTCAAGAAGAGCCCCAAGATGTAACAAATGATAAGACCTTAGGGGAGGTCCAGGTACCTGAAAATAATGAGAATGAAGAGATATCAATAATACGTCTCAACCGGGAAAAGATAGAACCGAAATAATATTGTTATCGATAACATTTTTGCTTATAATGTTGTTGTTGAAATAATGCAACAAGATGAGGATCTTGAACCAAAATCTGTCAATGAATGTAGATGGAGAAATGATTGGCCAAAATGGAAAGACACTATCCAGGCAGAGTTAACTTCACTTGGAAAACGTGAAGTCTTCGGACCCATAGTTCGAACACCTGAAGGCATAAAGCTAGTAGGGTATAAATGGGTTTTTTGTGCGAAAACAAAATGATAAAAATGAAGTCGTTAGATATAAAGCGCGACTTGTGGCACAAGGGTTTTCCCAAAGGCCTGGAATTGATTAAATGGAGACATATTCTCCTGTAGTGGATGCTATCACCTTCAGGTATCTCATAAATATGGCAGTGCAAGAAAAACTTGATATGCATCAATGGATGTTGTTACAACCTATTTGTATGGATCATTAGACAACGAAATTTTTATGAAAGTACATGAGGGATTTAAAGTACCAGAAGCATATAAAAGTTTTCGAGAAACTTGTTCAATAAAGCTTCAGAAATCTTTATACGGATTGAAACAATCAGGTCGTATGTGGTACAATCGCCTGAGTGAATACCTATTGAAAGAAGGGTACAAGAATGATCCAATTTGTCCTTGTGTCTTTATAAAAAGGTTTAGATCTGAATTTGTTACAATCGTCGTGTATGTTGATGATTTAAATATCATTGGAACTCCTGGGGAGCTTCCAAAAACAGTAGACTGTTTGAAGAAAGAATTTGAAATGAAAGATTTTGGAAAGACAAAAAAAATTCTTGGTCTACAAATTGAGTATATGAAAGATGGAATATTTGTCCATCAATCAACATACATCGAAAAGATTTTAAAGCGATTCTATATGGATAAAGCACATCCATTGAGTACCCCGATGGTTGTGAGATCACTTGATATAAAGAAAGATCCATTCCGACCTCATGAAAATGATGAAGAGCTTCTTGGTGCCGAAGTACCATATCTTAGTGCAATTGGGGCATTAATGTATCTTGCCAATAATTCCCGACCAGATATAGCTTTCTCAGTAAGCTTATTGGCAAGATTTAGTACTTCGCCAACACAAAGACACTGGAATGGTATTAAACATATATTCAGATACCTCCAAGGGACCATTGATATGGGTTTATTTTATTCAAATGAATCCAAGCCATCATTGATTGGTTATGCAGATGCAGGATATTTGTCTGATCCACACAAAGGTCGATCTCAGACAGGCTATTTATTTACAAGTGGAGGTACAGCCATATCATGGCGTTCGACAAAACAAACTATGGTTGCTACTTCTTCAAATCATGCAGAGATAATAGCCATTCACGAAGCAAGTCGAGAATGCGTTTGGTTAAGATCTATAACTCAACACATTCAGCAAACATGTGGTCTTTCTTCGAAAGAGAATATTCCAACAATATTGTATGAAGACAATGCTGCATGCATAGCTCAATTGAAAGGAGGATATATCAAAGGAGATAGAACAAAACACATTTCACCGAAATTCTTTTTCACTCATGATCTTCAGAAGAATGGTGAAATAGATGTACAACAAGTTCGTTCAAGTGATAATTTGGCTGATCTGTTCACTAAGGCATTACCAACCTCAATATTTGAAAAGCTGATATATAAGATTGGAATGCGTCGTCTTCGAGACATTAAGTGATTTTTCATCAGGGGGAGTAACTACACGCTGCACTCTTTTCCTTAACCAAGGTTTTGTCCCACTGGGTTTTCCTGGTAAGGTTTTTAATGAGGCAGCAAGCAATGCATATTATAAATAACTATGTACATCCCAATATTTTTTTTGTAAGTTCTTAATGAGGCACATTATCTTACATGGACATCTAAGGGGGAGTGTTATAAATAGTTTGTACATTGGATGCTACATTTGATGCCCATGTTGTGAATAACATAGTTTGTACATTGGATGCTACATTGGATGCCCATGTTGTGAATAGCTTAAAGATTAAATCTCCTATTTTATGTCCATCATCTTTACTTTTTATGCCTATAAAAGGCTATGTAATTGCAATGGAAAGATACACCAAAGTGAAAGAAGAAAACACTTCTCCCTTCTTTCTATCTCTTCTTATTTACATTTTACTGCACTGCTTTTATTTTATAACAAATACAATATTTTATCCGAACATTTAAATACATGGATCATGTTACTTGAGCAATACTATGGGATCATATTCTTTTTCTCATGCAAACTGCGAGAGTAGACACAAAAGTATCGGTAAAACAATCTTTATCGCCAATCATGGAAAATTAAAGCATGCAATCACATGATACATCTCCGGCTCTCTCTGTATTATTAGAAAGTGGGCCTATCATGTGGACGAATTAAATACCGAAATAGGGGTGGCAAACGGGCAGATCGGGTCGGATACAGTTCGGATAAAAAACGGGTAAAATATTCGACCCGGACCAAATTTAATACGGATAAAGCGGTTAATCGTATTATCCGTTCATGGCTTCACATTAGCCTCAACTGTTCAGTGACCCACTTGATCATCAAGCAAAACGGAGGAAGATACAAGTTACAGCTAGCAAACATGATAATGTTATGATTTATAATATATAGCCTGTTTGTAATATTAAAATTAATAATTTCTCATTACTTAGTACTTATAATTTGTTTAATGCATTGCATTAAATTAAAAATGATGTGTATATTCTGGAACGTGCATTTAGTCTTAAACTAGATAAATTATAATTTCTAATTTAAATCTTAATCTTTTCTAGAAAAAAACTAGAAATGGCTTTTGGCATATGAACAATTTTGTTTATTTCACTTATTTTTCTCTTTAATTAATCGTGATTGTTATCACACGGCGTATGTGATACAAAATTTTAATATAAAAAATTATATTGGATCTACCAGATTTTATAAGAAAAAAAAATATAAGCAAACCAAAATTTGTACTACCAGATTTTATAATGGAATTATTACGTTATATAATCACGATAACCAATGTCTATTTTCCTTTTCAATTCAAAAGTTGTCTACCTCCCCTCTATATAACGCGTATGACTCAGTGATGCTTTTGGATTCAATGATGCTTTTGGGGTAAAGGGGGAGAAAATGCTTTTAGGGGGAGGTTTTGACCTTATTACCCATGGATAACTAGTGGTTACCCATTTAAAATATGGATAATATGGGTAATATCCGTATTTAATCCGTTTTTAAAATATTCATTATTCAACCCATATTTTAGCGGATAATATGAGTGGTTACTTATTTTGTTTTACCCATTTTTCCACCCCTATACCGAAACATGGCGGACTATACCAAGTTGTGTACGCGAAAAAATCAATGAATTAGAAGGGTCAATTCAAGATCAATTGAGCCAAGCTCATTGATATCGGGATCGTTGGTATCGGCTCCACTAAGGAGTCAACTGTCACGAATCAATACCCCACGGATCATGATAACACCTAACCCACTCGCTAAGTAAACCAATAAATAGACATCATGAAAATATAATAATAAATTGCAGAATTAACGCAACTGAAATCAAATATCTATAATTAGAAATCAAATCAATACATAATCCCCTAGAAACTGGTAACACTAAGTCATGAGCTATAACATATGAGTACAAATATGAAAATGTGATACACTTAATCAAATACAGTAATAAAAATGATAGAAGGAGATACTAGGGACTGCGATCAGGATGCAGCTCTACCTCAGGTGTCTATAGCAGCAACACAATCTCTGAAGCTCAGCTCGATCCAACTTCCAGATCTGCACAATTAAGTGCAGAGTGTAGTATGAGTACCACCAATCTCATGTACTTAGCGAGTATCACGACTAACCTTGGTGAGGTAGTGGCGAGAGAGATCTATAATACTCACACTACAAGAAAACGGGATTATTACGGCGGTTATTTTAGCATATAATGGCGGTTTGAAACCGCCATAATACACATTAACGGCGGCTTTTAAAAGCGCCACAATCCCGTCCGCCAAAATTATATTATGGCATTTCTGGGCAAACCGCCGTAATTACATGTGAAAACCGCCATATTTTAACAGTTTTAATGTGGCTTTTATTTTTGCATATTAAGGCGGTTTTAAACCGCCATAATGTGTTTTTTCTGCTTCAGCCTTTTCACAATCCTATTTTTTCACATTTAGAGTCCTATTTATTGAATGTTATGCTTTGAAAATTCTGTAGCACTTCATAATCAATTAAACCCAATATAGAATATTAAAAAAGAAAAATATTCATTATATAAAACACAAGTATACCAAAATTACATCATCCAAATATTAATGCTTCAAAGTGTATTTCAACAGTAATATCCAAAAGATTCATAGTTGATCCAACAAAATAATCACAAATTCACACTTGCACAAGTATACCAAAATTACATCATCCAAATATTAATACTTCAAATTGTATTTCCACAGTAATATCCAAAAGATCCATAGTTGATCCTATAAAATAATCACTAACTCACACTTGGACGATCATCATTGTTACTTTCATCTAAAGATCTTCTTGGTTCAACTGTTGATGGTGCATCACTTCCTAAATCTGGTGCCTGAAAAAAAGGAAGAAAAAATACAATCAATAAGCAAATAACTAAAATGTTAACAGGTAAGCTGAAGTAGTAGGACTGGATTTACTATGAGACTCTTGTTTAGTCTGATAAATATACCAATAATAGTTTATTTGTAAGAAGAATCGAAGCCAAACGACTAATCACTTTAATGAGAGGTTTTGTATTTTATTTCTGTTTTTTTGTCAACTGTTAACTGTTTAATTCTCTTTAAAATTTGGAACATGACCACAAGTAAAAACTTCTAAAAAATTTTAAACCCCACACAATCTTTTCTCTATTAGCAGCCCATCACTTTCTTGGCCGCAAGTCCAGGTTTTGTTGTCACAGTTCCATCATTTCCAGCCAAAGCACTGTATTTATCCTTCCTAGTAAAATTAGTGCACTCATACGATAACGTTGCGGCATATAACCATAAGAAAAGCAAGTAACTAAAATTTTACTGTAGCAAGAGAACTTATACCTGTTGAGGAGTGGAAAATAAGTGAGCAAACTCCTCGGGGATATTCCCTATGTTCCTTTCATATAAGCTAATTAGTGCATTTAATTTTGATTTCACATCTGTCATCTCTTGCTGCCACGCCGGAGTTGGAGCGGTAGTGCTAGATGAACCCACATAACCACGACGGTATCTCGCAGATGTCTGTTTGAATGGTACAGTTGGAACTACACCCAAGCCTAAACCTCGAACACGGCCGGGGTGCTCGGGACCGAATACTATGCCAAGTGCATCATTTGGTGAAGGTTCATCAAGACTTTCTGCTCTTTCAGTTCGAATTTCTTCAATTCCTTCCTACAAAAATTGAAGAAGCATAAACTGAGCAATATGAAGGTGCTTGGAACTTGGAAATGACAAGAATTGTACATTAAACTGCTAGCTAAAACATGAATCAAACCATCAACAGATCCATAACACCACATCCCAAAATGAAATGCAAATTATACCATATGGTCTAGCCAAAATTTCCGTAGAAGCAGTAGATCTCATTTAACTCTAATATGCTAATATAACAACACTAATCACCTCATATATATCATTTCCGTAGAAGCAGCAGATCTCATTTCCATAGAACACAAAAAAACCGTACTAAATGACTTCATATATATCAACATCGAAACTCACAGCAAAAAATATTGTCACCAACAACCTATCATGCATCTCAGACTATCAAAATGCTAGTGAAAATATTTGTGGAATCCCACTAGACAAGCAATACCAATCTAAAATTAAAATATAATTTCACAGCAGAAGGCACCAAAAATGTTACTTACCCCAATCACCCTAGCCTCATCAGTTACATAACTCCCATCTTTCCTTTTATGAGTTTCAGTCCACATTTTGCCTCGATCAAAAGCTTTTCCCATCGCCTTCTGAAATTTTTAAAATGAATAATATTAGTAACTAATTGAGAACATATATCTTATCTAAGTTAAGCGCTTAAACTACCATTGCAGCCCTTCTTCTAGCCAAACTCATAGCACCACAAGTATGAGGAAGTTGATTTTTTCGAATATGTGCATTCTTCTTGCAACGCTCCTACAAATTAAATAGGTGAAATTCTATTATATAAGACCAAAATAAGCAAAAGCAGAAGCAAGAGAAGTAGTAGAGAAGAAGAAGCAGAAACAGAAGAAGCAACAGAAGTAGATACAGTAGCAGAAGCAAAAGAAGAACCAGATAGCAGTAGCAGAAGAAACTATAAAGCTTGTTAATATTTGTTCCAGCAAAAGAAGAAGCAAATAACATTTGTTTCATTAGTTTTTCTATATACATAGCTCCAGCAATTTTGTTAACATTTGTTTCCTCACAACAGTTTCAAGAAAAGCTTCAAAGTCCAAATGATAAATCCACCAAAATAAAGCTAAAATCATCCAAAGAAACAATAATATTCCAGCTTATGAAAAGACAAAATCAACAAACTGTACTGTCTTCAAGTCGGACACTCTCACGCGCTGCTTATGAGTAAAAGTTTTGGTATACCATAGGATTCGATTACTTAAATAAATGACACAAAAAAGGAAGAATTGAGCCTTGAATTTGTTATTATTTCATCATACTATTATAATTATAGTAATAGTATAACAAATTATAAGTTTGTGCTATCCAAATAATTTGGCATGCCAAATTTTCATGTGATGTAATCAAAAGTCATCTCTATCAAAGCAACAATAGCAGATGAAGCAAGAGAAGCAGTAGCAAAAAAAGCAACAGAAACAGAAGAAGAAGCAAAAGTAGAAATAGCAGAAGTAGCAATAGCAAAAGAAAGTACCTTTGTCTCCTCTTTCATGCGATAAGTAACAAACAGTGCCCATTGGTCCATCGGTATGCCATCCGGAACGTTCTTGATGATATCTTCTTTACTTAATAATGGATCGTCAGCCTCCTTCCATAGTTTTAACCTGTACTCCCTCCACTTTTTGTTAATGGAACTGTTAAGCCATGCCTTTGCCTTTTGTTGATCAATCGTAAAAAAAACCGAGGCTTCACAAATATAAAGTTAATTTACTGCACTTTTACATATACAACTAAAAGATACAAACTAAACAAAAGAATTTAGATGGCATTACCACTATTATATCATTAAAAACACGGTCCAGAAAAGATTTGGGCATGGATTGCCATTTCTCAAAGCCAATAGGAAAGTACATAGGATTTGTTGCTAGCTGCCCTAAAACTCCAGCAATTAGGCCAGCCGATTTCCCAATTGCTGCATGATATTCATCAAATTCTACAATTATACGCAATCCTTTATCCAAATTATGGACATCCTTAACCTTCAATCTAATTGTTTTTATTACTTGACGTTTATCTACAACAAAATAAAGTCAAGTTAAAACATTAAATGAGGAAAACAAAAAGAATACTCAATCACTTGAAATTTATATGTACCTATAACATCGACAAACCAATGAGGCTCTTCATTGCTAGTACTACGTCCAGTTTGTCGTGAAGAGACTTGCACCAGATGATGAAGATGGAACGGCGGGCTGAGAAGATACTCCATCAGATGATGAAGATGATACAACATGCTGCGAAGAGACTCCATCAGATGATGATGGAACACCGTGTTGCGAAGAGACTCCATCAACTGAAATAACAGGCTGTGTAGGTTGTGTAGGCAGTGTAGAATGTAAAGAGACTCGATAAGATGTTGAAGATGAAGCTTGAGCCTGTGATGACTCCCTCGGAACAAGTGAAGATCTCTCTTTGACTGATTTGAATTGATTTTTAACCTTATTTTGCTTCGGCATCTCTACATACATAAAGGTATATAAAGCAAAACAAGAAAACTTTGATATCAAAATAGTTTAAACTTCAAGACAAAAATAAATAACTTAAGCTTAATTAATGAAAGAAAGTAACTAGATGTAACAACATAAAGCAAGTCAAGAACAAAAAAGGACATAGCTATAATCTGAACTAATTTGAAACGAAAATATATTAAGATGCTTCGTTCTAAAATGTGAAAAGGGCTAGCAATGACTCTTCAGATATGTTCATCTTCGCCAATCTCATTTTCAATATCGTGATCACTTAATATTTCATCAATTTCATCCTCCCTACACAAAAGCAGATCATTAACATCCCCAAAGTGTTGATCTAAGTCTTGCACCGGGAATGGCTCATTCTTAGGAAATTCATTATCTTCTTCTCCTCCCATAACATATAAGTCTCTTGGTTTCAAGTGAACAACAGTACTCCAACCTTTATTCACCTCATCGTCCACATAATATACCATTTGAGCTTATGAAGCTTCAATGTATGGATCATGCTCTTTACGATCGCCAGTATGAATCAATCGTGAAAAATTAACAGAAGAAAATCCCCATGCATCTGTTCTAAACCCCCTATCCTTAGTTGTGTCAGCCCATTTACACTTGAATAGTGTAACCCGAAATCGACCATAGTAGTTAAGTTCAATGATGTCTTCTAATTATCCATAATATGGCAAATCTGCTTGCCTCAGGTTTCTATCAGCACCACTAGCAATACAAGATGTGGACGAAGTCAAAAATACTCCACTGTTTTGAGTTGTCAATCCATTCTCTCGCTCTAAAGTTCGAAATTTGAACCCGTTGATATTAAATTATGTAAACCTTCTAGCATGTGGTGCTGGACCATTTGCTAAAATAGGTCATCTGATACAGTATTCAAAATGTCTGGGTTCACAAGAAACGAAAGTACTACTTAGGTTTCTTGTACAGTTAAAGTTTAACTTTAGATTATTCCTGCATTTTTGCTTTTAGTTTCAAAATCCATAATGCCTAAGGAAAAACATAACCTGCAATAATTAGTGAATATATCCACTTAATCTGAACTAAGTTTTTCTCTAAAAAAAATTTCTCATACACAGTGTCAAACAGTTAACTTACTACTTCAGATTCTTACAGTTGGATGGCATATCTTTCTACCTATACAATTGGTAACCGTTTGATAGATAAGTTGAACCTATTATAGCAGAAAGCTCTGCTAATCCGCTAGTGACAAATGAAATAATCAATCTACTTTTTAATAAAAAGAAATTTGCTCAAAAGAAAGGACAAAATTAAACTGATACCTCTCAAATGTTTTACTGTCAACGTCGATCCCAATAGCTTCACCAACAGTTTTTGATCTCTCAACTACATATCAAGCCCATATATAATATTTAGGTTAATATTAGCAATAACAACAAATTAAAATATCAAAATTAAGTGCATGCAATCAAAATACCAAACAAATCAGCAAACATTTAAAGAAGTACCAAACTAATTGAACAGAAAAATAACAAAAAATGGACTCAAAAAAAAAAAGAACTGAAACCATTAGAAAATTAATGTTTTTCTAGTAATATATTACTATTTTGGATGTTATATATTTAATTGACTGAATGAATCATAGATCATCGGACTGAGGAAAAACAATTAGAACAAAATTGGAAAAAATCGTTACATGCATGAACCCTAATAAAGAGAAAAAGAACTTTTGGTACTAAACATGAACCCTAATCGCTACATTACCTGAGATTATTGAAGCTGCTAAATGAATTTCATGTACTTTTTCTAATTTGAATCTCGATTCTTCTAGCCGGAGAAACAGATTGGGAGAAATAGAAGAATCTGAAGTAAGAAAATTGGGAGTTCAATTTGTGTTAAACTGTAAATGTTTCCAGCGTTATTAGAGGGGAATGCATTACCTTAGCTGCAATTGTTTGGAGATTGTGAGTTTTACATTCCAACAGCCTTCAATAAGTATGAATCGGGGGAAGGAATTGGGGGAAATAGAAATTGGGGGAAAGATATACGAGACTTATGGAGGGAAAGGAATTGGGGAAATTCTGGAGGGAGTCTCAAAATGTGAGGGGGAAATACTAAAACTTATTAAAAGAATAGTTAAAATATTTTGATTAAAATATTAGGGCGTTTCTAACCACCACAATACGAAATAATCGCCGCTATAAAAAATTTACTTCGATGGTAAAACGTCATTTTTAATTATATTTTGTGGCGGTTATTTGGAACCGCCGTAATATAACCACCACAATAATTTCGATTTTTTATAGTGTCACTAGTCAAACTTGTATAGTTATGTAAAAATATGTACACAATAACAGTAACCAAAACTAGGTATAGAGTACAGGTAAGGCCAATAGTGCATATAGGGAAGATATACATGTATAACAATTCAAGACACACAGTTCAACATAACCTTCAACGACAACTCGCGTGTCATAACTACAATAACCGCACAACTCACATGCTGCACAGACAACATACGTGTCAATAATCACCAATAACCGAATGGACAACTCACTTGTTGTACGAACAACTCATGTGCCAATAATCATAATAACCGCACGAATAACTCACGTGCCAATAATCACAATAAACCGTACAGGAAATTAACATGCTGCCAAACAATGAAACAAGTCCAATCACAGAAAAACATATACAAGAATACATGTATACGAGCACAGATTGAGGATGTGCCAGCATTCTAGATTCAAGCTACCATTTGTTCATGGTAGTTTAGGACTTATAATGTTGTTTATTAAACTTCAAACAGATGTTGTATACTTGTACTACCAACCATTGGAATATTATATGGAATTCAACAATCTTATTTAATGATTATTGATGATCTTTTATTCGAGTTCTGCTATTTATTGTTCGGCCTACGTAGAGGGATGAGTTAGGTTGTCATTACGATTTGGTAGGATTTTGGGTCATGACAGAGCATTGAATAGAAATGGCGGATTATATTTCACTTCTGGACCATGTCACCAAGGTTTAGAAATAGGGTGTCATACACGCTCCCCCCAAATCCTGTATAAATTATCGAATATTCATCAATAATTATATAGAAAGTGTGTGTGGTGTGGGGGATCTGTATTAGAAGAAAGTGGACTTATCACATAGAAAATCCAAATATTGACACATGGCAGATGATGCCAAGTTAGATATACGAGAACAATCAATTTGATTGGCACGTCATTTGAAGAATGAATTTGAGATGAATTGAGCCAAGATCGTTGATACGACGATCATTGATATCAACTCTACTAGAGAGTCATCAAGAGAATGGATTAAAGAGCAGTTACAAATTCTTTAAGCGTAACATGCAAAACAACAAGTTAAAGTGCAAGCGAGACATTAGGAGACAATTACGATAAATATTATTGTTTAAATCCCATTTCTCCCACTTTGTAACCATCTGAAAAACTCTTGAATTCTTTCGACTAATATACTGAATTATTACTGAGCAAGAAAAAGATCTTATAGTAGAAGAAGAATCAATAAGAATTCTTCTTTATTTTCATTTGATCTCAATATTTGCTCTTTATTTTTGGTATTGTTGGTATTCAATTCTACTTTTTACATCTGAGGAAGTGAATCAATTCGATTGTTTGCCGCCTTGAAATACAAATTTAATTGATTTGGCCTATAAATTGAATTTTAGGGTAAACACCCTCCAACCTGCTTTCTTCTGTCCAATTCCTTTTTTTCTTTTTTAAAGAGAGTGACTTATTTGTTTGTACTTAATGAAAGTCTAAATTTTAATCATTCAAATCTCAGTCACTAAGGGTATTTATTTTTAAATTTGAATCTTAATCATTTAGTTCTCAAACATTAAGTACATTTTTTTAATTTAATAATAATAGTCTTGATAATATTATCATGTTATCAATGATATCTACAAAGACGATATTTCACTACCACCCTATCCACTTTCACCGCCACCCAATGATGTGCCGCTGTCCAACACTATCAACTATTAGCACCCATAATTCACGACTACCATCCTCAACTACAACCCCTATAACTACCAAATCACCACAATTGCATTTACAATCATCACCATCAATTACGTTATCACAGCCACCACTAATCACAAGCATCAGCCATCTCCAAAAGACAAATTTTATACATTTATATGCTGAACAAAACAAATAATTTTAATTATTCAGCATTTAAATTTTAATTCAATATCTTAATTTACAGATATGTATTTATATTTATACGTCTTAACTTTATACACATTTATTATTTTAATATGTATTCAGATTTGACATCTTAATATTTAAAAATAAATAAATGGAGCCTTAACTTTTTCTGTTTAGTGTGCATGTTCTTGTAATGCAGTGGTATGAAAAAAGCAAATACATAAGCACAATCCATGATTCTCTGTAACAAAATTCTCACAGGGAAATGAGTAAGCATGACATTCATTTGTTATTGTCTAGTTATGCAAGGATTAAAATATATAGAGATTAAATATGCGATGAATAAATAACGTAAGAATTGTTAAAAGACAAATAATAAAGCAGGATTGCTATGTAGTGAACTAATAATACATGTATTGCTAATACACATATTCTTTTTTCATATTCTAATGCATGTAACGTATAAGTTATACCGGAATTCCATCGTTTGGTTTTAAATTTCGTATAAGTACTTGTGTGGAGTTTAATGCGAAAAACCAATGTGGTGTTGGTTATACGAAGATTATATTAGTGATGCAAGATTTAGTTTTAAAAAAAATAATGTTGTATAAGTAATACAGAATTTTATGGAGATACCCGGAATTCTCACTTCCGGGATCGTGATGGCGCCTAACATTTCACTTACTAGGCAAGCCAATGTTAGAGAACCGCTTAGTCAATTTCTTTCAATTTCAATAGATAAAGTCAATTAAACCAAAAATGAAGTAAAATCAAGTGCAGAATAACATAAAAATCCAATATCTACTACAATGCGGATCTGGAGTCTGCGAATAAGCAAATCCAAGCTGCTCCAACTCACAGACAGCTAGGGCCGATACCAAAATCTGCACAAGAAGTGCAGAGTGTAGTATGAGTACAACCGATCCCATGTACTCGTAAGTGTCGAGCCTAAACTCGACGAAGTAGTGACGACGCTATGACAAGACACCTACATAATAAACCTGTGTAATTAACGGTATATGTACAAGATAAAGACAAATAAAAGCAAAACATGGACTATTGGGAGGGAACATGTGATAATAGACTATATTCATGTAGTTTAGCGACCATTTACGCCCCAACTTAGCTATACTTTATTGCTATATGAAGGTTAAATGACAACAAATGGCTTTAATTATAAATTTTGTGCTTTGCAGGAGCAAGTCCTGATTATGAGGATATTAAACAGTGTTTGGAGTTAATTTGGAGCAAGGAAGGTCAATCAGAGGTGAGCGTGGGTGAAAGAAGAAGGAAAAAATGGAAGACAGTTGAGCTCCATGAGCGCGGGCCAATCGCTGCCGCACTCAGGCCGCGCTCGTCAGGCAGAAAAGAATGCAATATGCGCGGTCTGACCGCGGTTCGAGCGAGGTCGTGCTCGTCACTCCGAGGAACTTTATTTCAGGGGTAAATTCGTAAGTTCGGGGGCAACTCCCTTAACCTATAAGAAGCTTAGCTCGCCCAAAAAGAATGTATCAAGGTTTTTGAAGGATTATTGAAGGCAAGAAGAGGCAAGAGGCAAGGTGGAAGATTCGGCATAGAGTTTTACCTTTCTTCCTCTTGTTTTGATCACTAATGATGAATTCTACTGTTATGATTGTGAGAACAATTATGCGTAGCTAAACTCTTAATCTAGGGTTTTGATGGAACCTCTTGAAGGATGAATTTCTTGATATGTTAATATAGATTTGCCATAGTATTTTCTCTGTTTGTTCAACTATATTGTGATTGTTGTTAATTGAAAGGCCCTCAATCGGTTGTGCCTATTTAGTATGAATTACTCGGGAGAGAGTGTATATTTAGGTAGTTGTTGAACAACACCACCCCTAACGTATATGAGGGATCAATACGAAGGGCTTAAAGGTGGGATTAGGGATAACGAAACCTTGGGTGCGATCTAAGTGAGTTGTAACTAAGGCCAGCTAGCGTAATTCAGGAGAATATGTCTAGTATATTATTGTAATTACTTGGCAGAGAGTTACGATAGTCAGAGTGCTCATGATCGATAGAGAAGACTTAGGAAAATTTATAGCAAACATAGCAGAAAGGATTCCGACAAGAGGGGAAATAATAATCTTAGACCATTCTCATTCTTGCTTACAACCAGTTTATAGCTAGTTTTTAATTACTGCATTTTTATTACGTAATATTTAGTCAATAAACACCCAATTTGTTACTCAAATATCTCTGAAGATTGAATACGTGAATTTCTATGAGTCCATTAGCTGTGATCGATAGGTTAATTCCCTGTAGGATTCGACTCCGAACTTGTTAATAGGAATATATTTGCAGCGACCATGTATACGGTAAAATCGAAGGGTCCAATCTTCCGTCATTAAGATGGCTCGTAAGCACATCTCAAAAGCTCGAGGCTATGGTCAAGGCTGAACTCTGAAGGGCTATTGGCACTCAACCTCGAGGCAATACAAACCAGCGGTTATGATGGAAAAGTGGGGAGTTCCTAAGACGCATAAATAGAGATGACAAATCCTAGTGGATTAGTCCAAAACAAATCAAGATATTAAATGGCTGTACCATCCCATATCTTCGTAATTAATGCATTTGTACTATGTTGGGATTCTCCCTTATATATAAAGGGGATCCTTTCCATTTTGTAAACATCTGTTGCTCTATACTAAATACACAAGAACATTCTTTCTACTGTCTAACATATTCTCCTGATATCCTTACTATTACAACCCATATCCACACGCGTTAGTTCATGCAATATATTAGTTAACATAAATTCAAGAAGGAATTACCTTTGAGATGATAAGAAGTTAATCCTATTGGTCTTAAGTTATACAAGGGTGATTAACAAGTATTAGAAGTTAAACGAATCAAGGATGATGTAACTCGTATTTTCAGGTAAACCTAGAGGTTCTTAATACACTCAAGGTCATTTATTAAGGTGTTTGAATCATATAATATCTGTATCATAAAGTCTTGAAGTCAAACGAGTTATGAAACAAAAGTCGACAAACGTTGTCGCAACTTAGGTTCATAATTTTACTTAAACATTAGGTTAAATATTTCTAAGCTTTTCTCCTAATTTACAAGGAATTACGGGGTGCTCTACCCACCAAATTAAAGATCTACGAGTCTAGTTTCCAACTCATTAAACCATTTGTCAATACAATCTCGGAGTATAGAGATATTCATGTTTTCGCAAGCCTGCGCAGATTGGTAGATGACAAGTAGGTGCATCACCTACTTGCCAAAATGATAGGACAAAATTACAAGACCTAAGTCGGACAAGAGAGAACATTTAAGGGGTTACGAGCTCAGTTATTTCATCCATATTTCAGACCCTCAAAACCAAAGTTAACCCCTGCAACTCCTCCCCAAAAATCCCACACAAACCCTAATCGATTTTCCCTCTCTTTCAAGTTCTATTTGAAGGTAAAACCTAGAGTTTGAAGAACCAAGGGAAGGGCTGAGTTATCCAACAAGTAAGGTAAGTTACTGCCATCTTTCATACATTTTTCTCTGCTGTGAATTCATGGTAATTCGTTCTATACATGTAAGAACTCACGGGACGGTGATCGGAAGCCGTGAGTTCGAGTTATTCACTTGTAGCGGACTGTTTTGTGGACGAGTGTTTTACTACTATTTTGTGGAGTTTTGGAGGTGTAAGGGTGTGGATAAACACCATATATATGTAGGGTTGTGGGTTGATAGTTATTCGTAACATTTCCGGGTCGTTTGACACGACTAGGGTGGTCGTCATATGCATGATGTAATTAGGTTGTGTGTGGACTATTTTGGGAGGCTCAATATGTTTATTATTGATGTTGTTTGGGCTGTTTGGTGATTGTTTTGAATGGTGTGAAGTCATATATATAGGGGAGGTGCTGTCCGTTTCAACGTAAAATAGGTTGTGGTCGATACATAATAGTTATGACGCTTAAATGATAACGATAGTATCGTTTCTCTTATTGTAGACTAAGGAGTTGTGACAATTGCATAGCTTGTGATTGGGGCAGTATATACAAGGTATGTGAGGCTATCCCTTTTCTTCTTTTGCACGACTCCGATTGTACATAATGTAATGAACGAGCTTCCAAAGATACTCTACTCTTAGAAGCTAGCAGTACTTACATTGCTTTCCCTCTTATGGAACGATTGATGTTAATGTTGCTTCTCTTATTCTTATGTTATCAATGTTGTTGGTACTTCCTGATTCTTATAAGGTTCGTAATGAAGAGTTGGTCCTAATAACGTGTATAGAGGATACCGACCTTACGTCACTCCGAAAGGTTTAGAATGTGATTCCATGAGTCAAGCATGCATTATATATGTATCTATTTTACTCTACCGAGCCGCGCTATAGTCGGTCGGGTATGGCACATATTGTGCAACCACTGATCAGTTGGGTTTTACCGAGCTCCACGTGGTCGGGTACGATTCTACCGAGCCTTATGATGGCCGGGTATGTTTTGACCAAGCCTATTATGGTTGGGTACGATATAATGATGATGATGCCCACAGAAGTGTATGTTTTAAAAGTTTGTGTATACATACATATGTATCATGCATTTCATATCAGTAGCCCTCAGAGGTACTCAGATGTTCCAGGTTGTGTATTCTCTATCCCTGCTTACATTACTGTTCGTATTTATGGTTCCCTGCCTTACATACTCAGTACTTTATTTGTACTAACATCCTTTTGTTTATGGACACTGCATGTCGTGTTGCAGGCCCTAATAGATAGGCAGGTGCAGCTCCCCCACCACAGTAGGTTGTCCAGTTTAGCAGTGATTGGCGAGATCCCTTCTCCAGACTTGTCGTGGTCTTGGTATGCATTTTTGTTATAGACATTATGGGTATGTCGGGGCCCTGTTCCGACTATGTTGCAGCATTTATGTTCATTTAGAGGCTCATAGACAAGTGTCGACTAATGTATAGTTTGGTATGCCTTGTCAGCTGATTTTTGTTGTATAGTCTTTTATGGTAGCGTGGTAGCTCATACCTTATATGTAGTTTCTTGATTGTCTGGTCATCCCCTGCTATGTATGTTCATGCCATCATATTTTATTGCTGATTGTCCATGATCCAGGTCTACCATTTATATTGATCTCGTCAACCCTAAAAGATAATAAAAAGAAAAGGTTAGATAAAATGTACGTTGGTGCTCGGCAAGTATGGTCGGGTGCTAGTCATGGCCCTCCAGTTTGGGTCGTGACACTTACTTCATTTATTGCTTATATTTATTGTGTTCTATTAATTATTCATCATTTATTGCCTATCATTGATCATAAAGAGCCATCGCCTTAGCTCTCATAAAGTGTTAGTCCTCCCTCGATCACTCTAAGCCGGTTACCCAACTCGACCTCGAGGCATTATAATCGACAACTCAAGGCTCCGATCTCCAACTGTTCGGTTTGGTTATCATACCGTTCCTAAGCTGTAATCTTGATTTCTAACCTTTTAGCTAGCATCCATTGCTTAACAACTAGCATAAAAATAGATCACGTATTTTTAGAACCTCATAATCTAATTTAATTGTTATTACTATTTTCACAGTAAATAGTTTGGCACCCACCGTAGGGCTAAAAATAATAGTGATTATTTTCTTGCTGGTTTTACTACATAACGCAAGTTATCTTTCACTCTTTTTCTTGCCCAAGATCTTTGATTTCAAGTCAAAATATCTGACTTAGTGAATAACAATTTTGAGAACCATGGAGAGAATGGTGTGGATGTTCCATGTGTTGGTGTGCCACCACGAAACCTTGAGAACGCACCAGAACTAATTCCCATGGATGTGGTCTCACGTGATGCCCAACACGTCAATATAAGCTCCCACACTAACAAGAGCGTGCACCAAGGAGATCAACAAAAAGCTTAGAAAACCCCAACTAGGGAAGAATGGAAGGTTAGCCTTCACGTTATTTTTGAAATGTTACAGGCACAACAGCTAGAGATTGCTCAGCAGCAAAGTCACTAGAAAACTCCCAGCACGGTAGCACCGGGGATGACCCCCCCAGCCGAGCAGGTACCAGAAAGATAAAGCAACAACGCGTCGGCAACCGAATCCGTATCGTAAAGATGCTCGAGGACCTCACAAAGAGGATCGAGTCGGGCGAGAAGAAGATAGAAGCCAACGACAATAAGGTAGAGACCTACAATTCCAAGGTCGATCAAATTCTGGGCGCACCCCCGATTCTAAAAGGGGTAGACTCGAAGAAGTTCGTGCAAAAGCCATTCCCGCAGGAAGCGGCCCCAAAACCCATTCTAAAGAAGTTCAAAATGCCCAAGCTTCCGAAGTACAACAGAACCTCGGACCCCAACAAGCACGTCACTACCTACACTTGCGCAGTGAAGGGCAACGACCTAAAGGACGACGAGATTGAGTCTGTCTTGATAAAGAAGTTTGGGGAAACACTCTCGAAAGGAGCCATGATGTGGTATCACAACCTAGCTCCTAACTCTATAGACCCATTTGCCATGTTGGCAGATTCTTTCATAAAGGCACATGCCAGCGCCATCAAAGTAGCAACAAGGAAATCCGACGTCTTCAAGATCAAGCAGAAGGAGAATGAGATGTTACGAGAATTCGTATCTCGCTTTCAAATGGAATGAATGGAACTACCACCAGTCTCCGACAACTGGGCAGTGCATGCCTTCACTCAAGCTCTGAATGAACGAAGCCCGGTGGCATCAAAGCAACTGAAACAAAATCCGGTTGAATATCCCGCCGTGACCTGGTGGGACGTTCACAACCGATATCAATCAAAAATCATGGTCGAGGACGACCAACTAGAAGACCCCTCGGGCTCGGTAAACCCAAGAAGGCTTCTGGTGAAGGAGCCAAAGCCAAACAAAGAAAGGTACCAGCACCGAAGACAAGAGAAACACCCCGCGGCGCAACATTCCCCACAGTGATCGAAGGATGGACCGAGGCCAGAATCCTCAGGGACTCGTCAACAGAGCTGGATTTGATAGGCACACCGGTCCAAAGGAGGCACCTCACTTGTCGAAATAAAACTTCAATGTCGACGTATAAGACATCATGTTCGCCATCAGTAAAATCATAGACGCCAGGTGGCCCAGGACTGTGCAATCAGATCTTTCACAAATAAATCATAACTTAGTGTGTGAATTTCACAACACGCACGACCACAGGACCGAGGATTGACACCAACTTAGAGAAGAAGTAGCCCGACTATTCAGTAAAGGTCACCTCCGAGAATTCCTTAGTGACCGGGCCAAACATCAGTTTCGGGTAAGTGAGGCGACCAAGAAGAACGAAACAAATGAGCCACAACATGTCATCCACATGATCTTGAGAGGCATCGATGCCCCACAGGAGCCCATGATTAGAAGAACAAAAATATCCATCACCAGAGAAAAGCGATCTCGGGGTTACATACCCGAGGATGCTCTTACATTCAACGACGAGGACATCGAGACCTTGTATCAGCCTCACAACAACGCACTGGTGATCTCTCTCTTTGTAAATACATTTCAAATTAAACGTGTACTTGTGGATCCAGGTAGCTCGGCCAACATTATCAGGTCGAGGGTGGTAGAGCAACTCAGACTGCTTGACAAAATTGTTCCCGTCTCTCGAGTCCTCAACGTATTCAACATGGTGAGCGAAACAATTAAAGGGGAAATCACCCTCCCAGTCAACGTGGCCGGCACAACCCAAAATGCTAAATTCCATGTCATCGAAGGAGATATGAGGTACAACGCCTTGCTCGGAAGGCCATGGATACACTGCATGAGAGCAGTACCATCCACCCTCCGTCAAATGATGAAATTCCCGACAAAGAATGAGACTAAAACCGTTTACGGGGAACAACATGCAGCAAGAAAACTGTTCGTAGTGCACAATGTGACGCCGACACGAGTACCTCCACCCTCGAAGGAGCTAAAGGGTAATCAAACAATAAAATAGCGATAGAAAACTACGTCTTCGGCTAAGCTCGACTAAACAAAACAATAGACCTTACCGAGTCCTCGTAACAAGCGATTGAATCATATCGAGATCCAAAGCGCCGTCAGCACTAAGATATGGTCATCCCCCTTTTTTCAGTTACATTTTATATTGACCTGAATGCAGGTACCCGATCAAAACGGCCAAAGCACTTCCCAACTCGAAGGCTTTAGGTTTCAAAAGCATGTGTTGCACTCTTTTCCTTCGACCGGGTTTTTATCCCAAGAAGGGTTTTACCGGCAAGGTATTTAACGAGGCAACATCTATATGCTACCTAAGGAAGACCCACAAAATATTCAAGGCTTCTTTTGTAATCAACCTCAAATACTGGGGGGCATCCCCCGGAAGGTCACCTACTCGAAGAAGCCACGATGCGCTAAGTGGGGTCTCAATAGAAAAATAATGTACCGAGCCAAACGGTCGAATGAACCGTGTTCGTATAGAACAACCGAGCCTGTAACAGCAAAAACGTATATACTTGTACCAAGTAATCAAGGAAACTCGGTATTTTTGGAAAAACGACTCCTTTGTCAAAAATGTCCCGAACACTCGGGACTGGCGTCAACAACTCAAAACAATGTGACCCCCAGGTTGGAGCTCCTAACTCGTAAGCCCTCAATGAGGCAACACCAAAATCACAAAATAGCTCCAGAGCCAAAAACGTCTCGAACACTCGGGGACTGGCGTCGAAAACTCAAGGCCATATGACCTCCAGGTCGGAAACTCCAAAATCACAAGCCCTCAATGAGGCAATACCAAGTTTACAAGTAATGGCTCCCGAGCCAAGAAACCCTCGATGACTCGGGGAATGCCGCCAATCGTGCCCCCCATTGACTTATCAAAACCCGAGGCCATAAGACCACATGCGGGCAGTCTCGGTCTCGTAAGACCTATATAAGGCAATAACAATATCTGTAAAACCTCAAGCAAGGCATGAACCATATTTGTACCAAGTATCCAAAATTGTAAGACCTCAAAGACATGTAAAACCTGTAAGACCTTAATAAGGCATAAACTCGATCTCAAAGTTAAGGCTATATATCGAACTTGTAAGACCCCTAAAAAGGCATACCCTTGATATGGACGCCGAAACTACTTCACCCGGGACTGAAAGGCTCCGGCCAAACACAAATGACTACGGTCACAAGGCTGTACCAGCCAAACTAATGCAACTCGGGGATGCTCGACTATCTCTATAAAATCACAGGCCTTCAATTACTTCGAATATACTTCGAAAAGAACCGGTTAAACAGGCTACCCTAGACATAGGCAAAAGAGCTTCGACCATGTCAGCTCCAACTATAAGGCTTCGAAACACTCATCCATCAAGCCAAACCTCCCGAGGTGCTCGATCATCACCATATAACGACTCAGAATCGAGGTCCCTATCGAACCGTCGAAGAGTCAAGCAAACACAATTTCAAAAAATCCTTATCGAGGGAAAAATAAAGCCTATATTAAATGTCGCACCAACCTAAAGCGTAAGAGCCACTAACGCCAGCTCACATAAAAGGTCGTATCAACCTAAAGTGTAAGAGCCACTGTCGCCAGCCCGTATTAGAGGTCATATCAACCCAAAGCGTAAGAGCCGTTGACGCCAGCTCACATAAAAGGTCGTACCGACCTAAAGCATAAGAGCCACTGTCGCCAGCCCATACTAGAGGTCATATTGACCTAACACGTAAGAGCCTAAGGGCCAACTTTAAATACAAAAACTTGAGGGTCGAATGAGCTCGAATCAAAACCCGACTTGGAGACTGAACCCGAAACAGTTAACTAAATATGCCTAAGAGTAAAAGCATAAGAGCTCAAACACTGGCTTATGACTAAAAGGTCACCGACCAAAGTGCGTAAGAGCCTACGAGCTAGCCTAATAAGCCCTAGGGCCATACTATGAATCTAAGGATTCCTTTTAACTCAAAGACCAGTTCATCTGGCTAAAATCAAGGCAAAAAGAAATGCAAGAGAAATAAAACCGCGAGGTTCCCTTTTATACATATATGCGAGAAAATTCAAGCTCCATTTACAACGTACTTTGAAAGTACTATATACGTAAACAGAAAAGGAAATCTACGTCCCCCTTGGGGACTATGGCCCATTAGCCTCATCCTTGCTATCCTCGGCATCGGACATAAATGACTTAGTGCCATGTTCGTCCGGCTTTGCCTGCTTCACCTCTTTCGAGAGGTCAAAACCCCTAGCATGGATCTCATCGAGGGTTTCCCTTCGAGATTTACACCGAGCGTATTCCTTGCTCCTGCCTTCGCAGTCAAGAGTCCTCCTCAGCTCAGTTGGAGCATCGGCAGCGTCCTTCAAATAGACCACCACTTTCTTGTCAGCCTTAGTTCGGCTCATTACGGCTTTAGCCCGGGCATCCACAACCTCAGCCTTTATCTTCAAAAGCTCAGACTTGAGCTTTGTAATCATATCTGTTCGAACTAAGCTATTATCACGAGCTAAGCAAAGTTGAACCTCAAAAGCGGAGGTTTTAGCCAGAGCACCCTTCCTCGCTGAAGCCTGAACATCCGCCTGAGCCTTTAACCCATCATACTCGCGCTTGGCTCGGCCAACTTCATTCCGAAGGCACTCAAGGTCCTCCATCTTTTTCTGCAACTGAAATAAACATAACATTATCCTCAGGAGATAGAAGAAGGAAAACACACTCCCTCGAGACAAAACTACCTGCTTCTTCAAGTAGCTCTCATAATTCGAGCTTTGACTCACCTCATACCGTAAATGTGCCAACTCATCTTCCCTTTCATTTCAAAGAAGCCTAAGAGATTTCTCCCCGTCAATGGCTTTTCGCAATCTAGCCTCACGGCGAAACAGTTGAGATTTGAGCTTATTAAAAGCTTGTGGAAGAGAAACATGGTAAGAAAGTGAAAATTACAAAACTATAAAACCAATACGAACGGCCTGAACCTGGCTCCGAGTAAAGCCGATGAGCTTCCTCAAGAGTTGAGCATACATCCACTGGTCTAGCTCCATCTACCCCAGTAGAACCGCCCCATTTTCAGACACGGTCACCCGATATACGTGCCCCTTGGCATCGAATATCCTTCGTAGTGCCTTTGATAGGAGAAGAAGCCAGTGGCAGAGAACCCTCGCTCCTAGAAGCACCTTCAACGGTAAAAAAAGATGGCAGTGGAGGAGGGACTATTTCTCTGGAGCCAGAGACCTCGGGTGCTGTTGGTTCGACTGATATGCCCTCTCTAAGCCTCTGGGCCGGACTTGTCTTGCTACAATCGATGTCATCCTGCAAAGGCCTCTCCTGCTTATTTTTATTATTATCATCCCTCAGTCCTGAAGCCGACGTTCTTTCTCCCTCTCCTAAAGGGCACGACCTCGCTTTAAGGGAATCCCCAATGCCTACAATGACAAAGTTAGTAAGCAGAAAGAAAAATTGCCCTTCCGAGAGAAGGGGGAGCGAATCATATAGCACGTACCGTGGTGTTTTGCCTCCCACCTATCCTTAGATAAAGCACTCCACTTATGCTCATTGTATGTCGAGTGGGTCGCCAAATTCCGAACCCAATCCAGCAGATCGAGAACCTCGCCCGACATCCACAAAATCACTGCAGAAAAGGAAAAGAAGGCAAATTTATGGAACACGCCTTCTCCATAAACAAAACTACGAAGGCACGAGTGTACTACTTATATGTAAATATTCCATTCCTTAGGAAATGGCAGAAACTCCACTGGAATAATATCGACAGTCCGTACCCGAACGAATCGGCTCATCCATCCCCGATATCTGTCTTCTTCGTTGTCAACAATGAAAGTCATGGTAGATCGACATCGCAGGGTCAGCAGGCCTCAATGGTGAAAGGGTTGATACAGCCTAATAAGATGACTAAGAGTGAATTCAAGACCTGCTTCTTCCGCAAAGAACCTCATCATCAATACTATCCTCCAAAATGACAGGTGAATCTGTGCCAAGGTAACCTGGTACTTTCGACAGAAGTCGAGCACAACCCCATCAAGGGGGCCCAGCATAAAGGGGTACGTGTACACGTTCAAAAATCCCTCAGCATGGTCCATGATGCTCTCTTCCGAGGAAGGTACTCATAATGCTACCTTTTCTCCCCATCCACAATCCTTCCTCACCAACTCAAGGTGCTCCTCTCCTATTAAAAATAATGGCTAAAGCTTTTATCGATTTGGAAAGATATGCCGGCGGAATTGCCTCGGTCATTTCGTAACCGTGTCATACACTTGACACCGCCATACAACGTTTCGGGGTTGGAGACCCCACATCAACCAAGCCTCGAGATGGTACCCGATCTCGAGGACCTCCACCAAAAAGAAGATAGGCTCCAAGAAGCCATTGGTATCATTACAAGCCTCGATATGGTACCCGATCTCGAGGACCTTCACCAAAAAGAATATAGGCTCCAGAAAGCCATTGGCATCATTACAAGCCTCGAGATGGTACCCGATCTCGAGGACCTTTGCAAGAAGAAGATCGGCTCGAGGAAGCCATTAGCATCATTACAGGCCTCGAGATGGTACCCAATCTCGAGGTCCTCCACCAAGAAGAAGATTTATGCTCTAAGGGGCCACTAATATCATTGCGAGACTCAAGATGGTACCCGATATCGAGGGCTCCTCTCTCAAAAAGCTAAGAACCTACTCATACGTGCTTGGCCTCGAGGTACCATCCAAACCCGGGTAAGCCCTCATCCGGGATCTATCTGTGACGCCTTAAGGCTATCTACACTAAGTTCAAAGCAAGTCTTCAGGTAGCCTGAGCTTGAGCGAACCCCCACTCTGGGGCTGCTCCTGAAAGCCCAAAGGCTATCTTTATTCTCAGGCATCTGAGCAAATCCTCCCATCGAGGACTATCGCGGGGTCTAAAAGGCTAAGTCTCATACTGAAAGTTCGAAACCCTACTCTCATTCAACTCAGAGTCGGGGATCCCGATGACTCAATTTTATCAAACCAATTTAGGCTCGGTCCAAGGAACGGCAAAGGGTTCTACGGGGAATCATTTTGATCAATTAAGGGCCAGAAGAAACACTTTCACCCGTGCTCAATATTCGCATCAATCGGTGGAGTCGTGCATTCAGATTCTCCACAAACGTAGATAAAAATAAATATAGCATAAATCAAAGGTAAATTGAAGAAACATCTTAGTATTCATAAGCACATGATTACAAAATCCCACGAAGGGTCCTTACACAGATACAAAGAAGAAGAAAAATACACATATAGTAAAAGCTAAGAGCCTAATCTATTCTCGGGGATGCATCCTCGGTGACAGTATTTTCGAGTGCCACTCCTGGGGGGTCTCATCTCAGTCTTCCAAAATGATATCTCCAAGGGATAAGATGAAGAAGAGAAAAGTGAAGAAGCAGAAAAAGATGAAGAAAAAGCCACGACCCGATAAGAGACTTGGCGAGCACCGACCTTACCTGCACGGGTACTTTGAGTCCACTTCTTGGAACATTGTGCCGTGCAATTTAGCGGTCGTTAGTGCCACTTTACCCCACGAAAAGCAAAATGGATAAAGTGCCACACCAGACCGGAGTAGGGAGGTGAGCAGCGGTGTATAGTCCGAACAACCTCCTGAGCAGCGGGGTAGAGTCCAAATATCTTCCCAAGTCGGAAGAAATCGGCCACCCTATCTCATCACCTCGAGCCAATAACGGCAACAATAACAACAACAACGACAAGTCAGTATAATCTCGCTCGGCAAGGGAAAGCCCAGGAAAAAGGCCATGGCGTGGCTGACGAGAATGCCGCCATGTAACCTTAAGTCTGTGGGCCTCAAACATGAGGGATAACGATGGATGAGGATGAGGAGAGGAAAAGGGTGGAAGGATATTGGAGGACACTTGAATGAAAAGTTGGTTCCAGGAGGCTCCCATTTATAGAGTGTGGCGGTGTAACCGACAACTCAATCAATATCTTTGAAAGATGTATTGGCAGGCACAATCAATGCATTTTTGGGAACTGAATCGGTGGCGATATTATCGCTTTGGAGAATAAGAACCGATAGTACATTGAATGGCTCTGCAAAAGGCGAGTCAACGGGATGCCTCAGTTATCGCAAAGGCTTGCATCATAAGTATGACATCATAGCGGGAAGTTTGAAGAGATGGGTATCAAAGTCGTTTCTTATCGTTCCACTCTAAGAAATGCGGGGACTATCTATATACGGTAAAATTGGAGGGTCCAATCTTCCGTCGTTACGATGGCTCATAAGCACATCTTAAAATCTCGAGGCTATGGTCGAGGCTGACCTACGAAGGGCTATTGGCGCTCAACCTCGAGGCAATACAAACCAGCAGTTATTATGAAAAAGTGGGGAGTTCCCAAGGCGCGTAAATTGGGGTGACAAAGCCTAGTGGACTAGTCCAAAACGAATCAAGATACTAAATGGTTGTACCAGCTCATATCTTTATAATTAATGCATTTGTACTATGTTGGAATTCCCCCTCATATATAAAGGGGATACTTGCCATTTTGTAAACATATGTTGCTCTATACTAAATACACAAGAACATTCTCTCTGTTGTCTAACATATTCTCTTGATCTCATTACTTCATTTATTGCTTATATTTATTGTGTTCAATTTATTTTTCATCATTTAAGGCCTATCATTGATCATAAAGAGCCATCGCCGTAGCTCTCATAAAGTGTTAGTCCTCCCTTGATCACTCTAAGCTAGTTACCCAACTCGACCTCAAGGCACACAGCTCGAGGCCCTGATTTCCAACTATTTGGTTCGATTTTCATACTGTTCCTAAGCTGTAATCTTGATTTCTAACCTTTTACTCAACATCCATTGCTTAACAACTAGCATAAAAATAGATCACGTATTTTTAGAACCTCATAATCAAATTTAATTGCTATTACTATTTTCACGGTAAACAGACCGCTTTGTCCTTTTTATAAGGTATAGTTGGGCGTGATCAAATTTCAGCGCCGTTGCGAGAGAATTAATGGTGTTATTAATTGCAGTTAAAAAGAAGTGCAAAAATTCTTAGAGTAGTCAATTTTCTTCAATTTAAACTAACCATTGAAATTCTAACGTTTGTAGCCGTGGTTGTTACAGGTGCATGCTTAGAAACTCCTCAAGAACTTGTGAACTGCTTGAAGCATTATCAGATCCTGAGAAAGTCTTCAAGGAAATGAATCGTGCAAACAGAAAAAGCAAACAACAACAGAAACAACGTAAATGACCCAAATGATCAGGGTGTGGCGCCTCTTGTGCCATAACCAACACTATATGATTGGTCACAACCTACCACTGACAACTTGGCAACTGCCATTGTAGTCCCATAGATACACGAAAATTCATTCCAAATCCCAAATAACATGTTACATCTGTTGCAGAACAAAGGACTATTCTCTGGGTCATACGTTGAAGATCCTCATCAGCATCTAAAGAATTTCTTGTCAATCTGTGCTATGCAGAGGCAGCACAACGTGACGCCGGAAGCAATACATTTGTTGTTGTTTCCATTTTCAGTGGCAGGAGAAGCCTAGACTTGGCTTAATTCACTCCCCATCAACTCCATCACTACTTGGGAGGAATTATTTAAGCAATATTTGAGCAAATTTCATCCACCCAACAATACTTCTCAATAAATTGATGAGATATTGAGCTTCAGAGAGAAACCAACTGATACACTACACAAAACATAGGAGAGATTCAAGGGTCTGCTGGTTAAGTATCCACAATATGGTATTTCGAAACAGATGTTGGGGTAGATATTTTATATGAGTTTAACAGATAGTTTAAAAGCCAATGTTAATACTTCAGCAGGTGGAGCATTTTTTAGCAAGACATTCAGAGAGAGCAAGGTCCTACTTGACAAGATGGCACAAAACTCAGGATGGAAAATAAGAAATGCTCCAATCACTCCTGTCGTTCACTCAGTGGCTCTAGACCCGGCCAACTCCATAGCTAAAAATATGGACACGCTAATGACACAAATGAGCATCCTCAACAAAAAGGTTAAGAATCAATCCAGAAGCAACGGGTACACATAGTTGATGTGACCAATGGGGGTCTATGTACATTATGCATTAATCAACCATATGTCTGCTCATGGAGTGCTGAAGGTGATAATCAACAATACCAGGAGAACATGAATCATGTGGCCAACTACGGGGGACTGAGGCTAGGTGGTTAGAATTAGGGTCAGTAGAATCAACAATACAGACCAGCTCAGCAGTAGTACAATAACAACAATAATCATGGGGCAATGCAACCACAGGGGCAAATGGTGCCTTGCCAAAGGCAACAAGGGTACAACCAGCAAAATCAGTAGCAGGCTTATCAACAATCTCCACAACAATAGATTGTGAGACATGAAGATGAGTTTGCTAAACTCGAAGGAATGATTCAACAAGTGATTGGGTCCACTGGAAAACTAGCTGACATAGTAGACTTACATGAGTCAGTGATTCAGAATATTAAGATCCAGTTAAGACAGATTTCCATGGCCCTCAATAATCGTCCTCATGGGACGTTATCTGCAGATACCCTAATCAATCCAAAAGAGCAGGGCCTAAAGTAGCTGATGGCGGTGAGTCCTCGAAATGGTAGAGACTTAGATCTGGAGCAAGAAATTACTCGTGAAAGCAGACCGACTGAGACACTAGTGACAGTACCTATTGAGATAGATGATTCAGTAGGTTTAACTGAGGTGATGATTCAAAATGTGCAAGAGAACACCAACAAGGAGGAAGAGATTGTGAAAGAGACTGAGGCTACACCGGAACCGACAGTAGAAGCAGTGCCTAAACAAGAGAAAAATCAAATCACAGGGAAGAAGCGACCTCTAGCACCATTTCCACAGAGATTGGCCAAGTATCAGAAAGATGAGCAGTACAAGAAATTTTTGGAGATGTTGAAGCAGATTTAGGTAAACATTCCATTGATTGATGCGTTAAAGGAGATGTCTAGTTATGCAAAGATGATGAAGGATTTGATGTCCCGCAAGTTCAATTTTCAAGACTTGGCCACGGTTACACTAACTCAAACCTACAATGCTGTTGTGATGAGACCTATAGTCGAGAAGCTGTCTAACCTCGGGAGTTTCACAATCCCTCGCACAATAGGAAACTTTGCTTTTGCTAAGCCACTGTGTGATCTGGAAGCAAGCATAAACCTTATACCCCTAGATATCTACAAAAGGCTAGGCATTGGAAGAGCTAGACCTACGTCCATGCTACAGTTGGCTGACTGAACAGTGAAGAGACCTTCTAGGATTCTAGATGATGTATTGGTACAGGTTGGGAAGTTTGTGTTCCCAACAGATTTTGTCATCCTTGATTGTCGGGTTGACGAGGAAATTCCCATAATTTTGGGAAGACCATTCTTGGCCACTGGGAGAGCTTCAATTGATTGTGAAACTGGAGAGCTCAAGATGAGATTAAACGATGAAGAGATAACATTCAATGTGTAGAAATCTATGTGTTGACCCAGTGAATTTGCCAATTGCTCTCTAATATATGCGGTGGATGTAGTATTGGAGGAGGACGATGAAGCATTGAACTTTAAAGACCCTCTAACATCTTGTCTCATGAACTTAGATAAAGCTAATGGTGAAGACTTGGCATAGTGGGTACTTACTCTTGAAAGCATAGGTTTTTGGAAAATGGAGCTTGAATTTGAGCCTTTACACTTGGAGGAAAGAAAAACTCCTCCAGCTAAGCCGTCAATAGAAGAGCCACCAAAGTTGGAACTGAAGCCACTGTCATCCCATCTCAGGTATGCATTCTTAGGACCTGACTCAACTTTACCTATTATTATCTCAGCTAGTTTGTTAGATGTGCAGGCACAACAACTTTTGCAGGTACTAACTAAGTGCAAGACTGCAATTGGGCGGACTATTGCAGATATTATGGGGATTAACCCAGCCTTCTGTATGCATAAGATTCTATTGGAAGATGGGCACAAACCTTCTAGAGAACATCAAAGAAGTATGAACCCCAATATGAAAGAAGTGGTGAAAAAGGAAGTGATTAAATGGTTAGATGCGGCACTACAACATTTTATGCCTACAACCACACTAATTTAGGCGACTCTTAAAAAGTGTTGTCAAAAGTATCTGTAGGAACACTTTTTAGGCGTGGCCTTTGAGTATAGTCTTCGGCCACAGCTTTTAAGGTAACACTTATAAAGCGTTCCTTTTAATATAAAGACAACATTTTTTAAGTGTTGCATAAATCTAAAATCTTTGGTCACGCTTCTTAGGTGTATTGCTACGTTTTTAAAGAGTTGTTATATTGTCATATTAAATACAACACTTTACAAGCGTAGCCTAAAAATTCTTATAAAATATTTCCCCAACAATTTCCCACAAAAATTGCACTTTATAAAATATTTGCCCCAATTCTAATAAGGCTAAAGATCGACGACGTTCAGTTAGGAACTATAGGCAAAAGTCTAAAAATTTCTTATATAAAATTTCACGCAAAATTTCCCCCTAGATATTAGAATTAATGAAAATATTTCCCTCCAGTACAATATCATCGATCTTTCCCCAATTTTTTCTCTCACTGCAGCTTCACCTTAATTGCCTCCTTAACCTAATTTATTCCTTTCAATTCTCTATTGCATATATCTTCAGATTACTCTCACCCATATATTGCAAATCTCCATCCCTTTCTCTATTGGTAAGTATTTCTTTGCTCAAAATTTTTCTATTTTTTTCAATTTTTAGTTTTGTTCTTATACTTTAAGATTCAATTTTTCTAGTTTCTTAGTAATGTGGATGAAAAAATAATCTTTTATTGTGTACAATATTTGGGTACCTCTGTACAATCTTTCTTTTATACTCAAAGCTTTGAACTTTTTATAATTTCAGATTCTTATGCTAAAAAGAAGTAATTTTGTTTTGTTTAATTTTGGGTATGCTTCGTTAATTTGGGTTTTCGTTTTCACTAATTTCGCGTCTGGGTAACTATAGATTTATTGATATGTACTGTTTTGGACCTTTATTTGTTTGCTTACTCTGTGTTTTTTTTCTTGGGTTAAATAGATTAATTTGGGTTCTGGGTAAACGAAATTAGACTAATTTGTTTGCTTACTTTGTGTATTTCATTGGTTAAATAGACTAATTTGTTTGCTTACTTTGTGTATTTCGTTGGTTTTCTTGTGATTAATTATTTGTGGGTTCTTTAAGATAGACGTTTTATTGATTGCGGGTTTTTTCCTTTAGATTTGTAGATATTTAAGTACTTTTTTGGACCTTTATTTTGTCTGTTTCATTTGTGTTTTCTGTTAATTGTTTGTAGGGTTTTAGTTTAGGCTTGAAATCCTAACTAAATTGTTCTCCGAAGCATTACGTCGAATACTCAATTCCTTAGAAGAAAACACAATGTCTCGCTTGTGGTTGCATTGTCACAGGTAGTAGCTGGAATTATTTAATGCAACAGTTTAGGATCATTTAGAGTTGATGAGCTTATATCAACACCCTCCTCATCTGCTAGGATTTCAAATCCGTTTGGACTGGCGACAGTTTGTAGAGCATTTCGTCGATCACCTGAACCCCTCGTCTTCTGTTGTTGTGTCTTCGCACCTGTAGGTGTGTTCTGCTTGGTAAAAGCTTCCCTTACCACAGTCCAATCATTCCCAATTGTGTTCTTATTAAGTCCATCTTTATTGGAGGAAGTTGAAGCATGTTCATGTCCTTCCAAATTATTAGTTGCAGCATTTAAAAAAGTTGTTTGTACCCCAGCATTGGCCTGAACATTTACAGGATTTGAGGGCACTTATCCTCTTTATTCACTGCCTTTGCACCTGTAGTTTCTGTATTATCCAAAGCATCACCACATTCTTGTGCACCATATTTTAAAACCTCACCAGTAGATATAACACCTGCTGCTTCTTGTACTTGTTGTTTTACATAAATTTTCACTTGATTCTTTATGATAAATCGAAACATGAAAATTTGATATTTTAAGATTGTGACTTGATCTTACACATAGTAAATATAGTATACATGAAATTTTGTGTCACGACCCCAACCCCGGCCATGATGGCGCCCAACACACTGCTAGGCAAGCCCGACCATTCAACAACATTATCCCAAATTCTTATTCAGATTATAGATAAATATCACAGAGAATTTACTAAGTCATCACTCTCAAGTGTATAATTAATAATAAAACCTGCGGAAATTCAACTAAAATTCCACACCATAGCCCAATAGAATCCGGTGTCACGAATATGAGCCTCTAATACAGAATATCCACCTATTACAAGTCTGTCTAGGAAAAATGCGGAATAAAAGATAGAGATAGAGGGGAGAGATCAAGGTTGCGAACGCCATGCAGCTACCTCAATACTCCCGGATACTGTTGCTCCGCTAAACAAATCGTCACTCAGCCTGTGGTGTACCTGGATCTGCACGCAAGGTGCATGGAGTAATGTGAGTACTCCGACCTAGTGAGTAATAAACATAAATAAAGGCTGAGAATAAAAAATTGTGGAAAAATACAAAGTAAACTATAACTGGCAGTTTAGAACAAAAAATAGTGAAGCAACAAGTCAATTAAATCAGAGTACCAAATACTGAGACAGGTATAACATATAAAAACAAATGCATGACTGCAATGTAATGCATATGATGGTACTCTCTAGTACCCACTGCGGCGTGCAGCCCGAGCCATCCATTTTATTTATCGTCGACGGCGCTCACTGGGGGTGTGTACAGACTCCGGAGGGGCTCCTACAGCCCAAGCGCAATATCAAGCCATCTCATGACATCAAATCTAGGCCCTCGGCCTCATATCAATATCGGTATAATTACCCAGGCTCTCGGCCTCAATATCAATGTAATCAACCAGGCCCTCGGCCTCAATATCAATGTAATCAACCAGGCTCTCGGCCTCAATATCAATATAACACTGCGGCGGCGCGCAGTTCGATCCATGCTCAGTCCAGAAATCATCATAAGCCCCTTGGGCATTTGTAAAACAGTAGTTCTCAGCCCGAAATATCATTTAGAAATATTATTTAAGTTTCCAAATCTTAGAAAGATGGTTGAGTTTGCAAAACAGTATTTAAAACCTTGGACTGAGGTCAAATGATATGCAAAATATGCGAAAGCAGTGATATCAATCCCTGAAGGATTCAAATAATTGGCAAGAAGCCTACAATTGGAAACATGACTGAGGATATAAATTCTTTAACAAAATAAGTGAGGAAAACCAGTCAAAAATCCCCTAAGGGTTCTACAGGTCGGCACAAGGCCCCAAGCATGGCAACAAGCCCAATTCACAATAATAAAGTATACGTCTAAACCAAAAATATAGTAAAATATCTCTCGGGACAGACCAAGTCACAATCCCCAACAGTGCTCTACCCCACGCCTGTTATCCGGCGTGCAAGTCACCTCAATATAGCGTTACGATGTGAAATTCTGGGATTTCAAACCCTCAGGACATCATTTACATCAATTACTCACCTCGAACTGGCTAATTTTCTAGCTCATGACGCCTTTGCCCCTTTAATTGGCCTCCACGCGCGTCGAATCTATCCAAAATCAGAACGAATACGTCACAATATGCTAAGCGAACAAAGCCCAAGCGAAAATATTCGAAAAATATCAAAAATCTCGAAATTAGCAAAACCCGAGCCCCGGGCCCACGTCTCGGAATCGGGTAAAATTTACATATTTAGAATCCTCGTACCCTCACGAGTCTAACCATACCAAAATTATCCAATTTTGATACCATTTGGTCCTTCAAATCATTATTTTACATTTTTGAAAGGTTCCACAATTTTCTTCCCAAATTCCATCTCAAATCACGAATTAAATGATGAATTCAGTGATAGATTCATGTACTCTAACCAAATCTGAGTTAGAATCACTTATCCCGACCAATTTCTTGAAAAACCTTAGAAAAATCGCCAAAATCCGAGCTCTCTAGGTCAAAATATCAAATAAACCCAAAACCTCGTATTTATAGAGTACCCCTCGGATTCCGATCCCGCTGACCGCACAAAAATGACCGCGGTCCGCGCAAAATCAGCGGGGTTCGCGCAGAAACGTCCGCGGCCGCAAAGGCCTTGTTCTGCAGGGATAGGATTTAGTATTTTGGCCATAACTTTCGCTAAAGATGTCCAAATTGCGATATCTTTACCTTTATGGAAACTAGACACGAAGGGTTACAACTTTCGTTTTTGAATCACCTCAAAATTTTTGTGGATCAAAAGATATGAGCTTCCGAAGTAGGACTAGTAACCTGCAGCCTTCAGTGACCGCGGCCGTGGCGACTTTGACGCGGTCAGTGCTAGGACAGCGCGCCCAGCGCGAAAAGGAGCGTGGTCCGTGCCACAACTGCTGCCCCTTCCATTTTCTAAGTTCCGGGGTATCCGTACTCGCTCAAAACTCACCCGAAACACGCCTGAGGCCCCCGGGACCTCAACCAAAAGCACCAACGCATCCTAAACATTATTCAACCTCATTCCAATCATCAAAACACCTCGACTAACACCAAAAATCACCAAGTCACATCGAATTCAAGCCTATGAATCTCAAGAACTTCCAAATTCTATTTTTGATAAAAAAAACCCACCAAACCACGTCCGAATGACCTCAAATTTTGCAGACAAGTCCAAAATGACATAACGAAGCTACAGAAACTCTCGGAATTCCATTCCGACCCTCGGATCAAAATCTCACCTATCAACCGGAATTCGCCAAAATACTAACTTCGCCAATTCAAGCCTAATTCTATACCGTACCTCCAAAACCACTTCCGATCACTCTCCCAAGTCACAAATCACCTCCCGAAGCTAACCGAACCATCAGAACTCACATCCGAACCCTCTAACCCATAAGTCAACATCCAGTTGACTTTTCCAACTTAAGCCTTCTTAAAAGAGACTAAGTGTCTTATTTCTTATTAAAACCAATCCGATTTAACTCTAACACACCGAATACCGATAACAAAACATGAAGAAGCATAAAATGGGGGAAACGGGGCGGTAACTCACGTGACGACGGGTCGGGTCGTCACATTCTCCCCAACTTAAACAAACGCTCGTCCTCGAGCGTACCCAGAGTTGTCCTAGAAGCCAACTGAAAGCTGAATGACCTTATCGAGCATAAACCCGGGGATGATCCCACGTCATCCTATCTCACATGGGTCCGATAACACGTTTTAACTAAAATCACACAATCCAGTCTAGCCCATAATTCATAGAACCACATTTCACTCTTCGGAATCATACACAAGATCAGAACCTCACACCTATATTCAGAATAAGTCTGAACCAGCTGTAATAGACCATGCCTGCAACCTCGGGTGCACTTATATGATATACCAATAACTCAAACACATGCATCGATAACTTCCATTCACAGCAGTTTCCCACAACAACCAAATACCGATAGAAATCTCTTATTAGCCAAGGTCTCATTCCAACACTTTCATATATTGCCAACGGTAATTGAAACACGCAATAAACCATAATTATTGCTCAGATCAACCATTAATGAGGCCATTTCTCCTCCGACAATTACCATAACAAATTTTTGAATCGAACCTCGATATTTACCCATCACACATACTGAAATCGAAACCATTCGCATTTATTAATGATTTCAACGATATCTTCTGACCAAACACACTACTCTGGTGACATGACACATCAATACATGCCTAAGCCACAACTTGCATAATGCGTGCACCAATAAGAAACGGTCCGAACATACTCAATTCATGAAAATGACTCAACTGAGAGAGCTGTACCTCAAACTTACCAGTACTGCCACAACACAAGGCTGAGACCCTGTCTCACATCATAGAAATAGGACACACAAATTTGACCCGCAAGGTCATGTGTCCACACAGCTTTGCTGCAACGCGCGATCCTATCCAAATACTACTCCACATGAAACACCTCAAGTCACTATGCTTGAAATCGACAACCATGCTCAATTGATGTCTGGATCCAAAGCAAATCATTACACCCATGGTGAAACAAATAACACACACCACGCAAACATGATAGAACATAACTGGTACGTTATTCACCGAGCAACACCCAATTACTCATCCCGCTCGACTTCCACTACTACAACTCCTATCGGAGCTAGATGATCCGGTGCCCGGTACCAAATTAATACCGAAATCAACAACCTCGCTCGGCGACATGCCTAGCCATATGAAACTCATCTGAAAAGTCCCCCAACATCGGAACTGAATTAATGATAGCAACCTTTGCACTGACATCCATCACGAATGCCCAATTAAGAAAGCAATCTTTCCCAACCGTCCGCTGGTCCTTTGAAATATAAACCACTCTGCTAGAACATAATCCAATGCACTTCATCACTCAACCTGTGGCATTTTCGGTATTGCCCATAGCGCAATAGTTCAGAATCACTCAACACTGAGACAACCAATCTGAATTCTGACATCACATCCAAAATCTAACATACCAGCAAACAAAGATCCACTCGAGCCTCCAAATCCCGATTGCCGCTAAACGGTGCTGAATACACACGATCCACCACCACAACCTAGCATGTACATGAGAACTCCCAGTCTCAAACTCCATATGGCATACATATCATCATACCTGATTATAGTTTCCATCGTGTGAATACATGCACACTTTTGATACCCAATCATTCCACGACAGATACTCAAAATTTCCATGTGCTACTAAGCAAACCCGAATACCACCAGTGGACCCACCAAGAACATGCCGCAATACTACCGAAATATCATCAGTTTAATCACTTTACCTCTTTCTGAGACATATACTCTCATAAAATCACTTCCAATTAGCAATACCATTTCCTTAATCATCTGAAGATCATTCACCCTAATCATCTGAAGCTCATTTCTCTAATCACCCAAAACTGCCCGTACTGCCTAAGAATGTTATGAATTTCCCTTCAGAACTGAACCAAACCTTACACACGCAAATCTCAATCCTTCACAACATATCACATATACCATATCATCCTAAGGTAACATAAGGACTTCACCTCCCTTCTGAACCATGAACGTTTACGTACTCAACTAGTCAAGAACTTTCATTGATCCCATCTAGAAGAAAAATCATTACACCTCCCATGCTCTACATGACATACATAGGTCTTGTTCAAATTCTTACAATACCGACACGACGGATGAGATCTGTATAAATTCATAACACCGCCGAATCAACAATTCATTGGGTCTATACTTCTGGAAAGAACTGTCACCTCATTATGAACCAAACAATGGTCTTAGCCCCTTAATTTACTTTATATACTCAGATTGCACTGATCTCGAATTCAATGATCTCCTCTCACCCATTACGAACTGCTCAGGCAATAAGCCACCCCAGACATAATCAAAAGCCGCATAGGATGCCCTAATATGCCAATAGGCTACCAATTCGAACGCGATACAAAAAAAAAGAAAACGAACTCTGGAAGGAATTACCAATCCCACACACTAATATAGACTTTCCTTAGAAAACAGGAAATAAGGCATACAAAATAGCATATAGAAAACTATACTCAACATCACACTGTTGCGGCGTGCAACCCGATCCAGATAACATACCCATGGCGGCGTGCCACCCGATCCACACATAGATCTCACATAAGGAGATGCACATCGAGCCAAATTTGCTCATTACAACAAAATACCGAGTATCGGTCGTAAGCATGCTAAGTGCATAATAATATCTCTGAGGGACATATAGCGTTATAAGCTACAAAACTCAAGCACAACTGAGGTGCGATGTACAATCTGAATTTCAAGAGCCAAGATGCTCATATAACGTCATTCCTACACAGATTCTCAACACATAGCAATTTCTCAAGTCGTCTCACAACTCACACGGCGCAATGTATCACTACGCGAAATATCTGACAATGAAACATCAACCTAACTACTCCTCCACGAGGACCGCATTACTAAAATGCACACATCTGGCCTGATATAGAGCCATTATTCATATTAAATCTATACACCGACTGCAAGCTGATTCTGATCACACTGACTAGTCTGATAACCTTTTAAAGGTCCATAATAACTCCCATTTTTCTCATAACACACAAGAACAACCATCACAATCGGAGTAATCCTCCCCAGTTCACAACCCAATAAGCCAAGTGCCCTCGAGGCATGAATCTTCAATTTAACGACACCATCACAAACTTAATACTTGGTTTACATCTTTAATCAATCAAGTGATCACATGCCACACTTATATAATCTTCCCGTGGGACACACTCCCACAACCTACCACAACAATATCTGGAGCGTACCTCCAAACCACCGGTCGCACTAACGCTGAAGAGTGATCCAGAATCATTAACCAGGATGCAAAACCCTTTTTACAAAACACCGATCTTAGGTGACGCTGAAGACAATACCAACTTACCGTAAACATCGAAACTTATCTCCTGCTCATCCGAGCTCATGACATCTTGTCAAAATTTTCCTTCACTCGTGCCATTCTCGGTCCAATTTCCACAACCAGAACTGATTCACCAGCATGCATCAAATCGGAACTAACATAGTACATAACCACATAATCCGCTAACCAATAGCAAGCTCCCCAACTTGGCTCGAAGCCATAGATCACAATACACTATACTCATAACGCATATACTCCATCATTGCCTCAATACCATAGTAAGATTAAACTCGATCCTTCATAAGCTTGTGGAAACACAAATCATTTAGAATTTTTAACTCTTCTGCAAATCTCGCATTCACTCACACAATATTTAAGCCCACTCTCTAGGCGATCCAATTTAGATTTCAACACATTTTATTCACTTGCAATTGAAGTCTTCTAATAGATAACATAAGGATAACACAACTTTAGAACACCCCGCAGGAGATGACCCACCTGCTTTGCCTCCAACTAACATTTCTGCATACCTTCCACCGCCATAAGCATTACGTAGTCACTTGATCTTCCTGAGTCTGTACTCATACCGCAACATGAAATTTACTTCACTCCCAACTAGGAGACATGAAAAGATTCTTCACATGCCCATAACTCGGGCTATAACTTGAATCGCGATGGACTTCAAGCATCTATTAGTTCTTCCATCATTCAGCAGACCCTCCTTGTCGCTTCCAAATCATATAGATACGCCTCGCAGTACTAACATACTTATCACATAGCCACAACCATCATTTCCTCTAACAGGGACACTACCGAACATATAAATTCAAAAACACTTGTTCACACAATCAGCACCTCGGTGCTCCCGCCATAGGCAAAGATCCAACCTCAAGTCCTCCAGACTGGCCCACCATAAACTCATAGGGATAACACATCGCCCCTCGATCAGGGATTCACAAGCCATCAAGGCATATCTGATACTGAGCGCTCATGCACGTGTATGAACACGTGGAGGGAATTTCAAGAGTTTCTTTTCAAGCTGACTCAGGGACGCACGATAAGAATCCAAGAATGTGATGTTTTCTTAAAGGTTCTGCAGCCTCTCGAGGATAAATACAGACGTCTCCGTACCGATCCGCGAGACTCTACTAAACCTGCTCATGACTCGTGAGACCTAAGTAACCTAGACTCTGATACCAACTTGTCACGTCCCCAACCCCAGTCATGATGGCGCCCAACACACTGCTAGGCAAGCCCGACCATTCAACAACATTATCCCAAATTCTTATTCAGATTATAGATAAATATCACAGAGAATTTACTAAGTCATCACTCTCAAGTGTATAATTAATAATAAAACCTGTGGAAATTTAACTAAAATTCCACACCATAGCCCAATAGAATCCGGTGTCACGAATATGAGCCTCTAATACAGAATATCCACCTATTACAAGTATGTCTAGGAAAAATGCAGAATAAAAGATAGAGATAGAGGGGAGAGATCAAGGCTACGAACGCCATGCAGCTACCTCAATACTCCCGGATACTGCTGCTCAGCTAAACAAATCGTCACTCAGCCTGTGGTGTACCTGGATCTGCACGCAAGGTGCAGGGAGTAATGTGAGTACTCCGACCTAGTGAGTAATAAACATAAATAAAGGCTGAGAATAAGAAATCGTGGAAAAATACAAAGTAAACTATAACTGGCAGTTTAGAACAACAAATAGTGAAACAACAAGTAAATTAAATCAGAGTACCAAATACTGAGACAGGTATAACAAATAAAAACAAATGCATGAGTGCAATGCAATGCATATGATGGTACTCTCTAGTACCCACTGCGGTGTGCAGCCCGAGCCATCCATTTTATTTATCATCGACGACGCTCACTGGGGGTGTGTACAGACTCCGGAGGGGCTCTTACAGCCCAAGCGCAATATCAAGCCATCTCGTGGCATCAAATCTAGGCCCTCGACCTCATATCAATATCAGTATAATTACCCAGGCTTTCGGCCCCAATATCAATGTAATCAACCAGGCCCTCGACCTCAATATCAATGTAATCAATCAGGCTCTCGGCCTCAATATCAATATAAACCTGCTGCGGCGCGCAGCCCGATCCATGCTCAATCCAGAAATCATCATAAGCCCTTTGGGCATTTGTAAAACAGTAGTTCTCAGCCCGAAATATCATTTAGAAATATCATTTAAGTTTTCAAATCTTAGAAAGATGGCTGAGTTTGCAAAACAGTATTTAAAACCTTGGACTGAGGTCAAATGATATGCAAAACATGCGAAAGCAGTGATATCAATCCCTGAAGGATTCAAATAATTGGCAAGAAGCCTACAATTTGAAACATGACTGAGGATATAAATTCTTTAACAAAATAAGTAAGGAAAACCAGTCAAAAATTCCCTAAGGGTTCTACAGGTCGGCACAAGGCCCCAAGTATGGCAACAAGCCCAATTCACAATAATAAAGTATACGTCTCAACCAAAAATATAGTAAAATATCTCTCGGGACGGACCAAGTCACAATCCCCAACGGTGCTCTACCCCACGCCCGTTATCCGACGTGCAAGTCACCTCAATATAGCGTTACGATGTGAAATTCCGAGGTTTCAAACCCTCAGGACATCATTTATATCAATTACTCACCTCGAACTGGCTAATTCTCTAGCTCACGTTGCCTTTGCCCATTGAATTGGCCTCCACGCGCGTCGAATCTATCCAAAATCAGAACGAATACGTCACAATATGCTAAGGGAACAAAGCTCAAGTGAAAACATTCGAAAAATATCAAAAATCTCGAAATTAGCAAAACCTGAGCCCCGGGCCCACGTCTCGGAATCAGGTAAAATTTACATTTTTAGAATCCTCGTACCCTCACGAGTCTAACCATACCAAAATTATCCAATTCTGATACCATTTGGTCCTTCAAATCATCATTTTACATTTTTGAAAGGTTCCACAATTTTCTTCCCAAATTCCATTCTTAAATCACGAATTAAATGATGAATTCAGTGATAGATTCATGTACTCTAACCAAATCTGAGTTAGAATCACTTACCCCGACCAATTTCTTGAAAAACCTTAGAAAAATCGCCAAAATCCGAGCTCTCTAGGTCAAAATATTAAATAAAATCCAAAACCTCGTATTTATAGAGTACCCCTTGGATTACGACACCTCTAACCGCACAAAAATGACCGCGGTCCGCGCAAAATCAGCGGGATCCGCGCAGAAACGTCCGCGGCCGCGCAGGCCTTGCTCTGCAGGGATAGGATTTAGTATTTTAGCCATAACTTTCGCTAAATATGTCCAAATTGCAATATCTTTACCTTTCTGGAAACTAGAGACTAAGGGCTACAACTTTCATTTTTGAATCACCTCAAAATTCCTTGTGGATTAAAAGATATGAGCTTCCGAAGTAGGACCAGTAACCTGCAGCCTTTAGTGACCACGGTCGCGGCCACTTTGACGCGGTCAGCGCGCCCAGCTCGAAAAGGAGCACGGTCCGCGCCACAACTGCTGCCCCCTCCATTTTCTAAGTTCCTTGGTGTCCGTACTCGCTCAAAACTCACCCGAAACACGCCCGAGGCCCCCGGGACCTCAACCAAAAGCACCAATGCATCCTAAACATTATTCAACCTCGTTCCAATCATCAAAACACCTCGACTAACACCAAAAATCATCAAGTCACATCGAATTCAAGCCTATGAATCTCAAGAACTTCCAAATTCCATTTTTGATAAAAAAAACTCAACCAAACCACGTCTGAATGACCTCAAATTTTGCAGACAAGTCCAAAATGACATAACGAAGCTACAAAAACTCTCGGAATTCCATTCCGACCCTCAGATCAAAATCTCACCTATCAACCGGAATTCGCCAAAATACTAACTTCGCCAATTCAAGCCTTATTCTATACCGTACCTCTAAAACCACTTCTGATCACTCTCCTAAGTTACAAATCACCTCCCGAAGCTAACCGAACCATCGGAACTCACATCCGAACCCTCTAACTCATAAGTCAACATCCGGTTGACTTTTCCAACTTAAGACTTCTTAAAAGAGACTAAGTGTCTTATTTCTTATTAAAACCAATCCGATTTAACTCTAACACAACGAATACCGATAACGAAACATGAAGAAGCATAAAATGGGGGAAACGGGGCGGTAACTCACGTGACGACGGGCCGGGTCGTCACATTTTGATATATTAAGATCATGATTTGGTATTACTCTCAGTAAATTATGGTAATATGGAGTATCTCATTTTTACTTTTTTACCCTTTTCATTCTTGCATATATATCAGTGCCAATAAATCAATAATCATTATAGTCACAGATCTTCATGATACAATTTGAAAAGAATATTCCAAGATGAGAAAAACAGCCCAATGCTCAATAAACAAATCTGGAATTCCATAGTATAGATCTATGGCAACTGAGTTGTAGAGCTACTCTAACTGTACAACGTATTTAATTGGTCAATTATTGCATATGCCCCATAGATGGAAGATCTTGATATTTGCATGGGCAAGTGAGTTATAGTAAATCATACCAGGGGAAAGATAGAACATCAGGATAGCTTTGATAATATTCAATACTTCATTAAAAATAAACAAAAATGTATAGGAAGATGACTTTGCTCCGTGAGTCACGAAGTCCTTTGTCCATATTGGTGAAAAATATATTCATTGATCAAAATTATTTCATAGGAAAATGTTTATGGTCATTGGTGTAAATGCTTGGCTGCTTCTCTTTTATATTGATAAATATAAGAACTTGATTTTGTGTTTGTACAGGAATTGCCATTCCTTTATGTTAAAAGGAATGTATTTGAGTAATAGTTCTTAAGAGCCAGAAACAATAAAATTATCGATCAATACTTTCTTTGTTTGTGAGTCTGATCAAGCTGTGTGTGCTATATCAGTTAATCCCTTTGTTCCTTGCAACTGGAGTTTCTGAGATTCTTTTCTTCTCGCTTCTTCTCTCTGTGAACAGTGCCTCAAAACACTTCTCATTCAAATGCAGCTATTTTGTTTGGTTCTCTTTTTCATAAACTGAGTTACCGTTCTGTTCCAATCTTGTATGTCATTTGCACTCAGCCCTATTCACAAAGGGATGGACCTTCACCATCTTATCGCTATTTAATACACACAGATAATTGCTAGAATCTTAAATCTCTTTCGTCCATTATTTTTAATGATTGTACATTCTGTTCAAAATAATTCTAGTGTGCACATAACCTAGAGCTTTCAAGTTAGTAATTACCTTAACATGGGTAAGCATCATATAAGAATGCAAGTTAGCAAAATAAAGAGAATTGACAAATAAGAATCTTATTATGGTGGATCCTACTAATTTTACTTTTTTATTCTTGAAGATAAGGCACGCTCGGGAAGATTTGTGGTGGACTTGAAGTTGGATTTGGCTTAGCTTAAGTGTCATGACGAGGTAAGAAATTCTTATTGTTTTACAACACATGATTTATAGATTTATTCTTGACATTTAGGATTTAGTTTTACAATATAGTCAATGCTTAAATGATTATATATTTGAATATCTAATAAATTTAATTTTTAGGAATTCAAATGTTCCATCCAAGAAATGGATAGATTTACCAAGGTATAGCAAAGAGTATGTCGAGGGTGTTCAATCTTTATTAAATTTTGCTTACTCTTATGGAGATCCTCAAGGCAAAGAAATTCAATGCCCATGTACAATATGTTGTAATATCCCATGGACTCAAAGGAATGTAGTGTATGATCATCTAATATGCTATGGATTTGTTCAAGGTTATACAAGATGGATTAATCATGGGGAATGGGAAATTTCGATGAATGTTAATTGTGACATGGATGATAATGTTTCCTCGTACGATGATATTGATGAATTATTGAATGATCAATTTAGAGATGTTGCACATTCCGAAGGAGTGTATGAATGTCCAAATGAAGATGCCAATAAATTTTATAACTTAGTTGACGAGGCAAGCCAAGAACTATATCCTGGTTGTAAAGGATTCTCTATATTATCTTTCACAATCTGTCTATATTTGTTGAAGTGTCTACATGGATGGAGCAATGCGTCTTTCACTTTTCTTTTAGAGCTATTAAAAGAGGCGATGCCTGAGTTGAATATTCCTATATCCTACAATAAAGCCAAATCTATGGTAAAGGATCTCGGCCTTGATTATGAAAAAATTGATGCATGTCCCAATGATTGCATGCTATTTAGGAATAACCATAAGGATGATGAATATTGTCATGTCTGTGGAGCTTCTCGATATATTAAATATACTGAACTAGATACAGATGAGGTAGATAGCGAGCTTGAGACTTCCAAAAAAGGTTATCGTGTTCCAGCAAAAATTTTGAGATACTTTCCATTAATTCCTAGACTCAAAAGGCTATTTATGTGCTCAAAGACAGCAGATACATTGAGGTGGCATGACGAGGAGCGTTCTAAAGATGGAAAGTTAAGGCATCCTGCTGATGGGCAAGCATGGAAAGACTTTGATAGCTTGCATTCAAAATTTACAAGGGATTCTCGCAATTTGAGACTTGGCTTAGCAAGTGACGGGTTCAATCCATTTCGGACCATGAGCATATCTCATAGCACATGGCCAGTTATTTTAATGGTGTATAATTTGCCTCCTTGGATGTGCATGAAGCCAGAATACTGTATGCTTTCTTTGCTTATACGTGGGCCACGATCACCTGGAAATGACATTGACGTTTATTTACAACCATTAATAGAAGAGTTAAATGTGTTGTGGGAGTCCCGGATAGAAACATATGATGCTTCAAGAGATCAAACCTTTCAAATGCGAGCAGCTCTTTTATGGACAATCAGTGACTTTCCTGCATATGCTATGTTATCTGGTTGGAGTACAAAGGGAAAGTTGGCTTGCCTTTGTGTAATTATGGCACTAATTCTCGTTATCTTAAACATAGTCAAAAAATGTATTATATGGATCATCGAGTTTTTCTGCCTATGGATCATCCGTGGAGATCTAATAAAAGGTCTTTCAATGGAAAAACAGAATTTAGGCCTCCTCTGTCTTTGTTGAAGGGAACTAATGTGCTTAATAGCTTAAAGAATTTTAACAATGTGTTTGGGAAGAAGCGAATGAGAAAAAATGATGGCCCTTGGAAAAAAAGGTCAATTTTTTTGAATTACCTTATTGGCAGCACAACTCGTTACGTCATAACCTTGACGTAATGCATATAGAGAAAAATATAGTGGATAATGTAATTGGAACTCTTTTGGACATTCTTGGCAAGACAAAGGATCATGCAAATGCTCGTTATGATCTAAAAAAGATGGGCATTAGGAAGAACCTTCAACCAAAGGATACAAAGGATGTCAAGAGAACAAAGTTTGCAAAAAGCATGCTTCTCAATGACCAATAGTGAAAAATCAGTTTTATGTGGTGTTTTAATGACAGCAAAGCTACCTGATGGTAGTGCTTACAATATATCCAGGTGTGTGCAGCTAGATGAAAGAAAATTATCCGGTTATAAAACCCATGATGCCCACTTCATGTTACATTACTTGCTGCCAATACCAGTTAAAAGCATACTTCCTGATCATGTTGATATCCCTTTGATTCGTCTAAGTTATTTCTTTCGTTGTTTATGTCAAAAAGTTATCACAATGGAAGAGTTAGATTGCTTGGAAGTAGAGATTAGAGAAACTACGAATCAATTGGAAAGAATGTTTCCTCCAACTTTTTTTGATATAATGATTCATTTGCCTATTTATTTGGCGAATGAGGTAAGGCTGGGAGGTCCAGTTCAAAATCGATGGATGTATCCTCCTGAAAGATATATGTGTACATTAAAATCATATGTTCGCAACAAAAATTATCCAGAAGGATCTATTGCTGAGGCATATTTGGTTGAAGAGTGTTTGACTTTATGCTCTAGGTACTTACATGGAGGTGTAAAGACTCGATTTAATCGAAGACCCCGAAACAATGATGAATATGATTCAATTAATGCACAAGCTTCTAGTTTGTTCCCTAATACAGGTTGTCCTTTAGGAGCAAAAAAGAGTGATCCAATTGTTTTAGATGACATGTCACTAAATCAGGCACATATATACTAATTGAACAATTATGATGAAGTTCAAGAATATATAAGGTAATTTAATCACCTATAGCATTTATTTATGTAGGTTGTTATTACATTACTTTATTTATCATTTTACTAACAAATAAAATTACTTGTTGTGTAGAGAATATGAGGTTGAGGTTAGTAATCAGAGACGAGGATCTAAATGGAGCAAGGCCAAGAATCACAGTCAAAACTTCTCTCAATGGTTTGAAATTCGTTCTTTGAAAGAGGATGTGCCGATCTTATTAAGCAATTGTCCATTGGACCAAATTCAATTGCTAAAAGATATTTTGGGTATCTCATTAATGGATATAGATTCCATACGAGTCAGCGTGATACAAGACGTAAAACACAAAATAGTGGTGTTACATTAGTCGCCCTAACTACAAGTTTTGCAAGCTCAAAAGATAAAAATCCGGTTGACGCAAACATGACATATTATGGTAGAATAGTTGATATAGTTGAGTTAGACTATTATGGTCATTTTAAGGTTGTCTTATTTAAGTGCGACTGGTATGAGGTTGAAGAAGATATTTATGGCCTTACTTATGTCTACTTCAACAAGAAATGTTATCAGAATGAGCCTTTTGTCCTAGCATCTCAAGTACACCAATGCTTCTATGTTCATGATCCATATGATCAAGATAGATATTATGTCATGAAGACTGTGCCGACAGACTTGTTTAGCATAAGTGATGAACTTGAATCTAATGCCCAACACTATTATGAAAATAAGCCATCTGAATATTTGGTTGGCCCATCTATACCGGAGGATAATGGTGAAGTTGTCTTAGTAAGGAGTGATATTCCAGCAACCATTCTTGATGTACCTCCAGAAGGATTTCTAGCACAACAACTTGAAATTGAATCAGATGAAGAGTTTGATTTTGAAGACACATCATGAGTTTTATTCTAATTCAAATAGAAAATAGCTTAGCCATTTATTTATTAATAGCTAGAAACACATTAAAGACTGTTGCTTTATATTTAAATTGATGTTGTCTATTTTGTCAAGTTCAATATTAAATATTTTCTTACTGATCGATTTTTTTGATGTGCACATATATTTTCTGCTCATGTATTTTCAATGTGTCCCTTTTGGTATCACTAGAAATTACTTGATTGGTTATTTAAGAACCAAATTGTATTATATGTGGATCGAGAATTTGTCCTCTAGTTTTGAATAGAGAAGTGAACGTGAGTAAGTAGAAATTATGTTTCGGAATTTGTATTGTACTATTACCTGGAGTATTGGAGAAAGTTTTAAAGTATAAACATATTTATTTTTTATTATTATCAGGTGGTGCACATGCAACTAAAGAAGATATTGGACTAATAAATTTTAAGGAACCAATAGATATTGAACATGTATCTTTGTAACTTTATTTATTTATATATGCTCTGGAATTGTTTATCTATATATCTTTATATATCCTCTGCTTTATGCAACAAAAATTACGTATACTAACGTGAGGAACTGCAGGGTACAATTGAAGAGTTTCTGTAATGACAGCATACAAGTAGTACAATTTTCCCAAAGAATCATAATTAAGAAGCCCTGCGAATTGGATTGCTCTCCGATTAACTGATTTAGGATCCTTTGCGTCATACTGATGCAATAACACATTATCTTCTTTTGATCGGGCATCTTCCAACGATCAGTTCTGTGTACAGCTTCTCTACTATATGCCCATGAGCCATTATCATGTATATAGCCCAAGATAGAGTTGTTGCAATTGTATCACAACCCTCTATGTTAAAATTCAGGACAATGTCCCTAGGCGTTTATTAGTCATATTGTTCTCAGGGTCTTTTCCTAGCTCAATGAATCTTGATAATATGTCTTGCTTAATCTGGTCTATGTAAAAAATCATAAGGACATCAGTTAGTAGTGCTGAGATGCACTTGTAAAAAAAGAAACAACAGTTAGTAGTAATGCAAATGTTGCTGAAAGTGTGTGATTGAGCACTTGCTTTCAGGTTCTTGTGGTTTTTACAGCATGGGAGTGTGGTGTGTGAGCATGTGGTGGGGGTAAAAGGTTGGGATTCTTGGTGACTTTTGTAGCTTCTGTTGTGGTGAAATAGTGGGGTTAAGCTGCGGTGATGATGTTGAGGTGATATGTCTATTATTGTGTGAGGATGTTGTGGTGTTGGTTGTGGTTGAATTAAGGCTGGGTTAGTAGATTGTTTGCGTGCATGGTTTATCTTTTGTTGTGGTGAAACTGGTCTTAGTGGAGCTCTACATCCAATAGTCTGCTCCCAGGTTCTTGTGTGTTCTGGGAATAGGTGTTGGATGTAAGCTGAAGGTGTCTTATTTCTTAAATATTTACTTTCTCACATACTGTTATATATTCTTACTAGTTGTTAGGCTAAAGTAATTTTTTTTTTGTATGTAGGATGAATCAAGCGGCAGCTCTTAAGAGAAAAGTTCCAAATCCAAACAAAGCTCAAAGTCCAATGAAGAATATAGGTTTCGATTTCCAATACCGATCAAGTGCCGAACTAGCCAAAAAATTTCAGATTAAGAGAGAAAAGCTTGCAAGTGATTGCAACGATAAAGCTGCTAAAGAGCAGACAATACTTGGAGTTAAAAGGAAAAATTATATGCCTGCAACATTAGAAGGACAAAGTAGACAGAGGTTAACTCAATCGGATGTGTCAGTTCAAAAGTTAGGAAGGAATAGATTACCGGTGTACAAATCAATCCAATCGTCTTCAAGGGAAGATCTGAACACTTCACATAATATTGAAGTAAAGGACAAATTAAATAAAGGTCAATACAATTGGAGGAGCCCATTCAAAAGCAAGGAATGAGTAAATTACCTGTGCCCACATCCATGATCCAATCATCTACAAAGGTAGATCCTAATACTTTACATATGATTAGAAGAACACAAGGTGAAGGAGAGAAACAACTTGATATTCAAGAGCTACAAAATTGCAAAAAGGTAAAGACAAACTCAGTCTTACCGTCAACGAGTGTTAATCAGTTTCTAAAAAAATATGGGATACAAGTCGGTGGAGAAAAACATCATGATAATCACCCAGAAAATGAAGTCAGATTTATGTCCTCTCCTATTATTGATGAGCGTGAAATAGAATTGGATAATTTTGATGCACAAGATGAAGTTGGTGACGATGAATTTATTGGAGATGAAGATATGAACATCGATGGTGCTGCAGGTTGTATGTCTTTAACCTTATAATTATTTTACATATTTTGATTTTTTCTTCTTATGTCTTTCTTGTTCTATCAATCTAGGGACATCAGAAGAAAAGAGTTCGAGGAAAAACAACATGCAAGAATATTCATGCAAGAAGTTTTGAAGAAAGAGAGGAGGTGACATTTGATAAAGGACAAGCAGTTGGACCAACTGACAAGAGAGTGTCTGATTTGACCAACTTTTTAGGAACAATTGCAAGGAATCCAAGATTTATCCCCTTGGTGCATACTAGTTGGCATGCTGTGTTAAAGGATATTAAGCAACGAATGTGGGAATATGTCAATGTAAGAATAATACATTTTTCATTGATATATTTTTTGTATTTTTCCTACTAAGAAAAGATATATATATATATATATATATATATATATATATATGTGTGTGTGTGTGTGTGTGTGTGTGTGTGTTGTTTTGCACAGTCCAAGTTCTTAATTCCAGGTGAAGGAGAGAAGTGGGTAATGACTGGTCTTCGTGATGCTTGGAAGCGACACAAGAGGAATATTAAGAAGAAATATTTTGATAAAAATGCTACTATTGAACAAATGCTACAAAATCGTCCCAATGAGATACCTGAAGTTCATTTCCATCAATTGATTCAGTATTGGGATGACGAAGATGTCAAAGTAAGATTAAACCGTGCATTTCAGATTACACCGTGCATTTCTACATTTTCTACCTATTGTTGCAGTATATATTTTTTCCTTTTTGATTTATTAATTAATATGCTTCCTTTGTTGTTAGGCTATGTGCCAATTGAATTCTGAAAACAGGAAAAAACAAAAGTGGAAGCATCGAATGTGACCTATTAATTTTGCAAGAGTGCGTGTGGCATTGTTAATATTTAGTCGACACATTGTAATCTTACTTTTATTTCTTTTTGTACTTTGTCAGAACAAAGTGATATCTTTTTTATATCTTCTTTGATGTAATTTGTAGCGCGCAACCAAAGAGAACAATGAGGAACCATCAAAGTCTGAAATGTTTATTACAACTCGTACAAAGAAAGAGAAGGAAGTTCATACATATACTCAAGTTGCAATAGTAAGTCATACTGCAATTTTAGTCTTATTATTGTACTAGAGAATTTGCCAAGTTTAATACTAAAACTCTAGAAGTAATACCACAATCTCACAGAAAACTAAGTTTTTGTAGTCGTATAAGAAGAAGTAGAGTCATTGTGTGTCTCCTACGATCTGTAAGAGTTCAACATTAGGTGTCTTCTATTTTTGCTTGGCCATTTGATTTACAAACTTTTGCGTCAAATAGAAGAAGGCATAACACATGATCCACACAAATTGAAGGAGTCTTTTTTACTCTTGCTTCATCACCGTTTCAAATCCAAAATGATGTTGTTATTACATAATAGAACAACAGTGGGCTAACCATCCTCTTGTTGAACACATCTTCCAACAAACAAAATTTCCATGCATATATACCTTTTTCCTCTTACACAAGGAATTAAAAGTGAGAGGGTACTGAGCATTGTCTGCAATTACTTTAATGAAATGAAAGGAGAATTCTTTAAAGCCTACAATGAGTATGACATGAGGTTGGAGTGAAAAACTTTGTGACAACATAGACAAAATTTCCTTTTTAAGCATGACTAAAAGCAAATAACTGGAATTATCACAAAATTCTTATAAGCAGAAGTGCATAATATATAATTCATATCTTACAGTGATTAAATATGACAACAACTTCTACTAAGATATCCTCTATTGGGAATAAAGGGTTCAACCTTGCTTAAATATCATGTGGCTGGAAAAGACACAGAAAGAATAAAATGTTAGAGGAAATGACATTTTGACTTAGGCATCAATAACATGATCCTTTTAATTTCTCACCTTTCTTTCTCTTCTTCTTTTGTTTTTGTATTGCATTTGTTCCAAGTCTTTTTTTCTCTTGCATTTTTCATTGTTGCAAGTTTCCTATAACATAGGGAGGTGTCCTTTCAAAGTACCGCAGTTACTATTATTTAGTGTTGCAACTGTTACACTTTTTTAGAAGGAAGAGAAATGATTGTTAGTTCCCTTGCTTATTTCTTGAGCTTGCACTTATGTCCTTAAGCTGAAAACTCCCCACAACATGATCATGCTCTATATTTAAAGCATCAAAGGTGTTGAGCAGTTGATTTTCCTTGAATCCTCACATAGTGCACCTGTAAAGATTTCTGTGATAATCTGATTTTCATGGTCTGGATTTTTCTTTTTGTTATGTGATGGATGAGATCGAGTTACCTCTGTCCAATCTTGATCATTTAATTGATTCACAGCTTGAGAACCTGATTCTAAATTCTCATGCACAACAGATTTGTGCACATCAGTAGCAGCTGCAACTCCAAAACTTGACACAACTGTAGCACCTTTTGTAGCACTAGGAATATTAACTGATTTTTCACCCTTAGTTTTCTCAACTAGCTGCACCTCAAGACTCCTCTTCTCCCTGCTATATCATTTTCACGACCTGATGCAACAATAGGAACAACTCCCTTTGTACCATCATCAGCTTGGCCTGCAACATTATGTGTAATCCCGAAAGACTTAGGATTAACATGCACAAATCAATTATGTTTGTTTGAAACTTCATATTAAATTGGTTACGATCCTTGTCGCTGAAAACTCTATTGACATTCTTGGCTAAATTTTGAGGTCTGCTAAACTTTTTTTTATCTAACTTGACTTGTTGAAAGTTATTTTAGTGTTCGCTCTATCTTGACTTGTAAGTGATGTGCAAAATTTTTTTTTTTGACAGTCTGAACTTCAAAATCATCAAAGTTCCGGAGAAACAGCAGATGAAGAATATTTAGGGCTGTATTTGGAAAGGAGCAGCCTGGTCGGGTTAGATGCTATGGTAGATCGGTGACGACAAGCTCTTTGAAAAAAGATGAAGAAATCAACAAGCTTAAACAAAAGCATGCCAATGAAATAACTTCTCTCAAGGAAGAAATGAAGGAAATGATGAGAGAAGAAATGCGATGTTTTTTTAGTTAATTTGTGAAAAACAACCCTGGACTGGATTTTCATGATATACAAGGGTGTGTTGGATCTAATATTCCTTCACCAGTTGATGCAAGTAGTACACGAGCTATGAGAGGCCAAAATCTACCACATTCTTCTGGCTCAACTCACGCCCCAATTCTTGAAAATGCACTTATATTTCCCAATTCCATAAACTACCTCAATCTTAACTTACAAAATCATGCTTTCTAACCAGTGTATACTATATATATGTTTCTTCCTAATTTTTAATTTTATTTTGATTGTGTAGGAAAATACGGGTGATGCAATTGGATATGGTGGTCACAAATCAATTTGATTTATTAAAGTGAATGGTGAAGACCTTTTGAACAATTAGGATGTTTATTTTTATTGATTCTATAAATATGAATACATTTGGTTTTGTAGAGGTCTTTGCTAGTGAACTCTTGAACCAACAGTGCTTTATTAATATAGACAGCACACAAAGTATGTTTCTTTGTTGAAATTTATTTTAAGTATATGCATTTGAATTATTTTTATTTTAGTACTTATTATCTAATTTAATACTTGATATATATATATATATATATATATATATATATATATATATATATATATATATATGTGTGTGTGTGTATGTGTGTGTGTGTGTGTGTGTATGTGTGTGTGTGTGTGTGAACAGAATTTGATGCAAACAAATATAGTTTTTTAACCACAAAATTATGGCTAATATAAGTATTTGAAAAATAATTTTGTAGAGTAGACAAAATCGCCACGCTTAAAAAGTGTGTCCATAAGGATTGTCAATCTGGCATTGCTACTGATAAATATTGCTCTAGAAGCCACACTTTGTAAGCGTAGCCTTTAACGTGACAAAGATCACGCTTCATAAGTGTAGCCTTATGTCATAAAAGTGTGGCTATATGAGACAATATAAGTGTGGCCTTTGTACCGTATCGGCCACACTTTTAAAGCGTGACTTCTAAGGCAACACCTACAAAGTGTGGCCAATAGTCAAAGGTTACGGTACTTTAGGCCACCCCCAAAAAAGCATTGCCTAAAGTCGTAAAGTGCTGCCTTTGCCCAAACGCTACACTTCTTAGCATCTTAGGCCACACTTCTCAGGGGTGGTTGTAGGCCTAAAATGTTGTAGTGCGGGAATCATATTCCCCATCTCTGATAGCAACTAGGTTAGCCTAGTGCAGCGTGTACCAAAAAAGGGAGGTATGCCGGTAGTGAAAATGAGAAGAACGAGTTGTTCTCTACACGAGCAGTCACAGGTTGGCGAATCTGTATGGATTATAGGAAGTTGAACTTGGCTACCAGGAAGGACCATTTCCTATTGCCATTCATCGATTAGATGCTAGATAGATTGGCAGGGAGGTCCCACTTTTGCTTTCTGGATGGGTACTCGGGGTATAATCAAATTTCCATTGCCCTAGAGGATAGAGAGAAAATGTCGTTCACCTGTCCTTATGGAATGTATGATTTTTGGTGAATAACGTTTGGCCTATGCAATGCACCCACCACATTCCAAAGGTGCATGATGGCCATCTTCATAGATATGGTAGAGGAGATAATGGAGGTTTTCATGGATGACTTCTTAGTGGTGGGGAATTCATTCGATGATTGCCTTGTGAACTTGAGGTGAGTGTTGAAAAGGTGTAACGAGACTAATCTGGTACTCAACTAGGAAAAGTACCATTTCATGGTACAGGAAGATATAGTCTTGGGTCACCTAGTGTCAAGTAAAGGTATTAAGGTGGATCGTGCAAAGGTTGATGTGATAGAAAAGCTTCCACCACCCAACTCCGTCAAAGCAATCAGAAGTTTTCTCGGGCACGCCGGGTTCTATAGGAGATTTATAAAAGATTTTTCCAAATTTGCTAACCCTTTGTGTAAATTGCTTGAAAACGATCACCCTTTTGTGTTTTCTGATAACTGCAGGGTAGCTTTTGAGGAATTAAAGAAGAGACTGGTAACAACACCTATCATAGTTGCCCCCAACTAGGAGCAATCGTTTGAGCTGATGTGTGATGCTAGTGACTATGCTGTGGGAGCAGTTCTTGGGCAGCAAAAAGATAAAATCATGCATCAAATATACTACGCAAGTAGAACGTTGAGTGGATCCCTGCTAAATTTTACTGTGACCGAGAAGGAGATGCTGGCAGTGGTGTTCGCATTTGACAAGTACAGGTATTACCTGATAGGCTCAAAGGTAATTGCTTATACTGACCATGCTGCTCTCAGGTACTTAATTAAAAAGAAGGAGTCAAAACCACGCCTGATTCGATGGGTCCTACTGCTGTAAGAATTTGATGTGGATATCCGTGACCGAAAGGGAACGGAAAACCAAGTAGCTGACCTTTATCCAGGCTAGAAGGAGTTGAAAAGAAGGTTGAGGTAGAAGAGATTCTGGAAATTTTTCCAGATGAACAACTACTAGCCACAAGTCTCGAGGAAGCGCCATGGTATGCAGACATTGCAAACTACCTGGCGAGCGATATTGTTCCTTATGACCTTTCCTCTATTCAAAAGAAAAAGTTCTTCCGTGATTGTCACATGTATTATTGAGATGAGCCTTATCTGTTCAGGATTTGTGTTGATAACATGATCCGGAGATGTATCCCTGAGATAGACTAGTCTTCTATTTTGCAAGCATGTCACGTATCCCCATATAGTGGGCACTTCGTGGAGTAAGGACAACTGCGAAAGTGTTGGAGTCGAGGTTCTACTGGCCAAAACTATTCAAAGATGCACATCTATGGATAAAGGGCTGTGATGAATGCTAACAAACCGGGAACATTTCCCGCAAACATAAGATGCCCATGAACCCAATTCAGGAGGTAGAAGTGTTTGATGTATGGGGGATCGATTTCATGGGGCCGTTCATTAGCTTATATGGCAACAAGTACATACTCGTCGTTGTGTACTACGTGTCCAAATGGGTAGAAGCTGCAGCACTCCCTATAAATGATGCAAAGGGGGTGATTGGTTTTCTGAGAAAGAACATTTTCACCCGATTTGGCACCCCAAGGGCAATAATCAGTGACGGAGGCACTCACTTTTGCAATCGAGCCTTTACAAAGTTGTTGGAGAAGTATGATGTAAGCCACAAGGTGGACACCCCATATCATCCACAAACAAGTGGGCAAGTGGAAGTCTCGAACAGAAAGAGTGTGCTGACTAAAACTGTGAATGCAACTAGAACAGATTGGGCAAGGAAGTTAGATAATGCACTTTGGGTGTATCGAACCACTTTCAAAACTCCAATTGGCATGTCGCCATACAAGTTGGTGTTTGGGAAGTCGTGTCATTTACCCGTAGAGTTGGAGCATAGAGCTTGGTGGGCATTGAGGTAGTTGAATCTTGATAGTGAAGAGGCAAGAACAAGTAGAGTAACGGAATTACACGAGCTTGATGAGTTTAGATATCACGCTTTTGAGAGAGCAAGATTATACAAGGAGAGAATGAAGATGATACATGATAAGAATATTATTGAGCAGAATTTTAAACCCGGAGATACGATATTGCTATACAATTCCCGCCTGAGGTTATTCCCCAAAAAATTGAAATCACGATGGTCAGGGCCTTTTTGTGTGGTTGAAATTCACCCCATAGGCGTTGTAGATATTGTTGCGAGTAATGACTCTCGCACATTTAAAGTCAATGGGCATAGGTTGAAACATTATGTGGCCATGGAGGAAGAAAAGGAAGTGTCAGTGACCCATTTAATCGATCCTCCAAAGTTGAGCGTACTTTAAATACGCTTATATGCGTCGTGCCGCGACATTAAATCAGGCGCTTCATGGGAGGCAACCCATTGATTTGTTGTATTCGTCGTGCCACAACATTAACTAAGACGCTTGTTAGGAGGCAACCCAATGCGTAGTGATTTTTAGTGTAGGTAGAATTTGTTATTTTTATTTTTATAAGTACTAACAAGTGCAGGTGAGCTTGGGTGAGTATAAGTCCACCAAACCTGAAGGATTTCCTGAGAAATTTTGGCGCCCAGGTGCGCGGCCGTGCTCAAACTGCGCACGTAGCTCCGCCTGCCACTTTAGTTAAAGTTATTTTTCTTTATTTATTTGTTTTGTTCTTTTGATTCTAATATTCTAACTTACCCCAATCCACTATCTCTCTCTCTTAATCTTATTCATGCCTAACACCTAAACCTCCCCTTACAAATAAAAAAAACACAATCTTTCCCTTTTTCCCAAAGAACCCCAACCCTCATACTCCCACATTAACGATCAAATCACACCCACTCCACCCTCTTCTACCCTAACTACAACTGTACCAGGTAAGGTCACTTGTTTCAATTATTGTTGGGATATTTGAGTTCTTGGTTATGTAGTAGTTTTCTTTTTTTCTTTAGTAGATTTCTTTTGTAGTGTGCTCTTGTATGTTAGTGGGTTTGTTGAGGTTGTCGTAGATGTATCTCTTGACATGTGTGGTTGAAAATGGAGAAATTGTGGTTGAGTTTGGCTTATCACTTTCTTAATTGGGGACTCCGGTGAATAGTGTATACAAAGTATTTGTTAAAATGCCACAATGAGTTGTTAATGTAAATTGTGACCAATTGTATGGATGAAGTCTGAGTAACTACCTCTGGTTCACATCTCTTGTATTTCGCTGTTGATGTTCTTTATTTCAGGTATTATAGCGCCCTCCAAGAAATGTCGGACCATTGGTGCTTCCTCCAGTGGCCAAGCTGGATCCTCCAGAGCACGTGCTTCAACTCCTGCTCGTCCGTATGATAGTTACAGGTCCGTCTCCAGCGCAACTCAGGACCGTTTTGGTACAAAGCATCCAAGAAGCCCATACCGGAGAGGGGTATTGATATAGGGTCTCTCCAATATAGTTGTCCCGACTTGTACAATGAGTTGGTCCGGTGCGGGTTGGATATTTTCTTTAAAGAACAGGATGAAGCAAATTTGATGGTTGTGCCCGAATTTTATGCCAACATTAAAGAACATGTGAACGGTGTGTGCACATTGCTCAAGAAGAATGTGGAAGCCTCTGTTGAGGCCATTCGGAGAGCATACTGGCTTCCCGCATCTGTGGAGGAGGCGGAGGACTACTATGAAGCCCATGGTATACGATACACCACGTGGGATTTGTTCTTTAAAACGATATGTGTGCCTAGAAAGGAAGTTGTGTGGATTATACATGGGCATAGTTCAATTCGGCGGCACTAACCTTTAAAGGGAAGTGTTGGTTGTATGTCCTCAATAACCATCTACTCCCGTCCTCCAACATCACTGAAGTGAATGGTCATCGAGATGCATTGATTTGGTGTTTCATGAATGGACACAATTTTGACATGGCCAAGATTATTCACGAGGAGATGCTTACTCGTTGTTCGGTGAAGTGGTATGGTTTCTTCTTCCCTTCCCTAGTCATTAGGCTATGACGGGCAGCATGGGTGCTGGAGAACTTGAGCGTGGATGGAAAAGTACAGAAAGAGGCAAAGTTTTGAGCGGATAAGGTGACTATTGGGAAGGACCCTGTGGCACTTGGAGGTGCTAATAGTGATGACTCGGATGCACCTGAGGAGGGAGATGATGAACAAGAGGAAGTGGGAGCTGAGTCGCCCACCCATGAGCATGTTGCAGAAGCTGCAGAACCGTCTAGGGTCGGTCATGTTACTCAGTTAACGCCCTTAGAGCAGGAAATGGTAGGGATGCATACCACTATCACAAACTTGGGGACTAGAGTTGATGCCTTGGCCTCCCAAAATTCTAAATCAGAGAAGAAAATCATGGGTTGGCTGTGTGCATTGGGGCGGGCATGTCACCTTGACCCTGGCACTGTCTCCGATCAAGACTGATCTGTTAGGGAAGTTCCTTTACCTAGCATTGCTTTATTTGTATAACACGGGGACATGCCATATTTTTAAGTGTGTGGTGGGGGATACTTCGTTTGTATGTTATATACATATATGAACATAGCTTGAACGTATGGTTCGACTTGTCCCGACGATGGATATCACTCGACGGGTTTCTTGAGGGTCTAAGTCGATATAAAAAAAGAGAAGAAACGATTTTCTTTTGTAGGTAGTGTATCAATTCCCTCTTGGTTTTTCTTTGGACCGCAGTTCTTTTCCAAGGATTTTGTTTGAACCAGGTGTAGTTATTTTTTATTTTTATTTTTAGGTACTTATGGGCTATGAGCTGAGATGGAAAGAGGATCTCTTAATGTTGTTATGCCTCAAATACAGTAGACAATTTAGTGTGACACTTAGTCTCAGTTGTTGATTCGTGTTAGAGTGCCTTAAATTGTATGTTCTTAACTGGACTTAAGTACTCAGACGGGAGTGTTTTGATAATACAATCTAGAGTGAGTCATGTGCCATGTGTGTGTGAGATTTATTATATTGTGTGCACTGTATTTGATACCTAGAACTTGCCCTGTGTGTTTGTAAAGCTAAATAATAGTTTTGCTCAGTCTTGGAAGTGATATAGGTGTTTCTTTGTTGAACCAGATATGTATATGTTACTCGCCTAATTGTTATGTACCATAGTTAACCGCTTTGAGCCTGTAATCCTGATTCATTGGCAACCACATTACAAGCCTTATCCAATTGTTTGAATGAACCATCTATTTGAACCTTTTCACCTCCCATAAGCACTTGAATTGTGATGAACTGGTAAAAGATAAAGTGTGGGGTGGTTGGTTTAGCTTTTGAGTGGAACTGATGAAATTAGGAGAAAGGTGCACAGTTTTGAATAAGTAAGAGACTTGAATGAAAAAAAAGTTATATTATTGTGAAAAATATTCTTTGATAAGTAGTGGCTCTTGATTAAGTGTGCCTAAAGAAGCAGGGATTTAATATATATTAATGTAAAGGTGGAGTCATGGTTCGACATAAGTGTGGGGTTCTGAATGTGAAAGTATATGTATTAAAGTGCTTAGCGAGGTGTAGTCACTCTTATATCCAAATGTATCCTACCCGTCCCTTAGCCTAAATTACAACCAAATAAAGTCTTATTTGATCCTAGACTGAATGAGCTCGATTAGTAGAGTAATACACTACGGGCAAACATATGGTGAATTTTGTGTGGCATATGAATGTTCTTTCTGAGAATGAGGGAATTTTGTCTATTTGAGTTCCTAATTGTTTTGAATGTTTATTTCTCGTGGAACTACTCTCGGTTGCGATGTGAGGGCACTTGATTCATGAAGGAAAGGTACATCTTGACCTATGTGTAGAGTAAGTGAGTAAGTTAGGAATATTGCGCGGCATGTGAGAGTGCCTTGTGATATGTTCATGGTGTGATGAGTTAGAGAAGTTGCTTAGCGAAGGAACCTCTGTAGAGTATGGTTGATTTCTCAGAGACGAGCAATGGTTTAAGTGTGGGGTGTTGATAATAGGCTATATTCATGTTGTTTAGCGACCATTTATGCCCCAACTTAGCTATACTTTATTGCTATATGAAGGTTAAATGACAACAAATGGCTCTAATTATGAATTTCGTGCTTTAAAGGAGCAAGTCCTGATTATGAGGACATTAAACAGTGTTTGGAGTTAATTCGGAGCAAGGAATGCCAATCGAAGGTGAGTGCACGTGAAAGAAGAAGGAAAAAATGGAAGACAGTTGAGCTCCATGAGCGCGGGCCAACCAGGGCCGCGCTCGGGCCTTGCTCGTCAGGCAGAAAAGAATGCAATATGAGCGGTCTAACCGCGGTCCGAGTGCGGCCGCACTCGTCACTCCGACAGAATTTATTTTAGGGGTAAATTCGTAAGTTCGAGGGCAACTCCCTTAACCTATAAGAAGCCCAGCTCACCCGAAAAGAAGGTATCAAGGTTTTTGAAGAATTATTGAAGGCAAGAACAGGCAAGAGGCAAGGCAGAAGATTCGGCATAGAGTTGTACCTTTCTTCCTCTTGTTTTGATCACTAATGATGACTTCTACTATTATGATTGTGAAAACGATTATGAGTAGTTAAACTCTTAATCTAGGGTTTTGATGGAACCTCTTGAAAGATGAATTTCTTGATATGTTAATATAGATTTGCCGTAATATTTTCTCTGTTTGTTCAACTTTATTGTGATTGCTGTTGATTGAAGGCCCCTCAATCAGTTGTGCCTTATGTTCCAGAATATTCAGTATAATATTGAATAGTTAATAACTAAGATTCCAATTCCAATAGTTTAGTCAATTACTATGCATATAAGATTTCTGTAATGTGGGCTCGCTTAGCTCAGAGGTCAGAGCATCGCATTTATAATGTGATGGTCATCGGTTCGATTCCGATAGCCGGCTTTTCCCTATTCTTTTTTTTATTCCATTTTTTAGATGATTGATAATGTTCCTTTGAAATCAAAGAATATTGCCACGCTCTATTACCTAAGGTAAATTCTCATATCTTTTTTTATGAATATAATGAGCCTATCTTCTCTTCTTTGTTCATATTCCAAAAAGATATCGAATCTTATGTAAGACCAAAATATTCGGAGGACTCTTCTGAAATACATTATTCACAACAACCAGATTTTCGGCGAGGTATAATCAAAGGCTCTATGCGGGCTCAAAGGCCTATTTAGTATGCATTAATCGGGAGAGAGTGTATATTTAGGTAGTTGTCGAACAACACCACTCTTAACGTATATGAGGGATAAATACAAAGGGTTTAAATGTGTGATTAGAGATAACGAAACCTTGGGTGCGATCTAAGTGAGCTATAACTACGACCAGCTAGCGTAATTCAGGAGAATATGTCTAGTATATTGTTGTAATTACTCGGAAAAGAGTTACGACAGTCAGATTGATCATGATCGATAGAGAAGACTTAGGCAAATTTATAGCAAACATAGCGGAAAGTATTCCGACAAAAGGGGAAATCAGAACCTTAGACCATTCTCATTCTTGCTTACAACCTGTTTATAGCTAGTTCTTAATTACTGCATTTTTATTATGTAATATTTAGTAAATAAACACCCAATTTTTTACTCAAATATCTCTGAAGATTGAATATGTGAATTTCTATGAGTCCAATTATTGTGATCGATAGGTTAATTTCCTGTGGGATTCGACTCTGGACTTGTTAACCGGAATATATTTGCAGTGACCGCTTTGTCCTTTTTATAAGGCATAGTTGGGCGTGATCAACATGCTAAAAGGGATACATGATACGAGAGATACATCAGAAATGATAACCAGAACAGTCAATATGCCTTTAACTAGTTAAAAATCAGTAAGCACAATGAAGAAAATTGCACGGCATCACTCTTCGTGCTTTTACTCTCAACCTCACAAGGAAACAATGATATTGCACGGCACCACCCTTCGTGCTTTTACTCTCACTCATAGTATAAATCAATAAATACGGCACGACATCACTCATCGTGCATTAACTCTCATAACATATCACGGCATCACCCTTCGTGCATTAACTCTCATAACATGTCACGGCATCATCCTTCGTGCATTAACATTCTCCGTTACCACATAAAGAGAAGAAGTAATAACATGGCGATAGGATTAACAAGTGCAAGCCTTACTTCAACAACGGTTCCACAATACCAATCTCAACTTGGAATCAGTGCTCAATTATCACAAAAGCCCGTAAACATGATAAGAATGATCAATTTAACAATTAACTAGTCTAAGCATGGATAACATGATCAAATTAGCAATAAATGCAAGGCACAAGTCCCACCCGCATGCTTTAACCCAACAACATATAGGTACTCGTCACCTCACATATACGTCATTCCCAACATCTAAACATGTAGAAAATGAATAAATAAGTCCTAATTCCTCAAGTCAAGGTTAACCACGACACTTACCTCGCTCCAAAGGATCAACTCAAAGCCCAACTACAGCTTTTCCTTTCAAACAAGCCTCCGAACCAATAGAATCTAGCAAATTACCAACCAAACGATTCAAATTAAGCCCTAGGAACTATCATGATTACAAAGAATTCAATTTAGGCCATTATTGAAAAAGTCAACAAAAAGTCAAGTCCCACGCCCCCTGGTCCAAACTCGAAATTTGGACCAAAACCCGATTACCCATTCACCCCCGAGCCTGATTATGTAATTTATTCTAGAATCCCACCTCAATTTGAGGTCTAATCCCAAATTTACAAAAATTCCTAATTCTACCCAAAACCCCAATTTCTACTATGAACACACTAGCCTTTAGGTTGAAATCTTAGGTAAAGTAGTGAAAGATTGAAAGAAACTAGTTTAGAATCACTTACCAATGATTTGGGAAAGAAGAGTCCTTTGAAAAATCGCCTCCAGGGTTCTTAAGTTTGAAATTTTGAGAGAATGAATAAAAATCCCGTCTAACTCCTATTTTGATCGGTTGCAGATGTCGCATTTGCGACCTGGTGTGAACCCCTCAAATTCGAAGTTCTTCTCATCTCTGCTTTCTTCGCAAATGTGAAGAATCGTTCGCAAATGCGAACTCTGACCTTCTGCAATTGAGACCATTTTACCGTAATTGCGACACTACTTACCACAGCCCCACTTCGCAAATGCGAAGTTTTGTTCGCAAATGCGAACTCTGGCCACCCCAATTACTCTTCGCAAATGCGATGAATAGCACGCAAATGTGAATCCATCAGTGGCCGCAAATGCGATGCCTGATCTCGCAATTGCAAGGTCTGAGGCCCGCAACAAAAACTGAAGCACACCAGCAATGTTCTAAGTCCAAATTTAACTTTGTAGCCTATCGGAAACTCACCTGAGCCCTCGGGACCAAACATGCACATAAGTCTAAAAATATCATGCGAACTTGCTCGCTCGATCAAATCACCAAAATAACACCTAAAACTACGAATTGAACACCAAATAAAATAAAATTTTCAAGTATACTTTGAAACTTCTTTCACAACCGGATGTCCGAATCACGTCAAACCAACTCCATTTCTCACCAAATTTGATAGGCAAGTCATAAATATGGTATTGGACCTATACCGGATTTCGAAACTAAAATACGGACTCGATATCCAAAAGTCAACCATTGGTCAAACATTTCAAATTCATTATGCCTTTAACTTTCAAATTTCAACAAAGTCTGATAACTCAAGCTAGGAACTTCTAAATTTGATTGCAGACATATGCCTTAATCCCAAATCACGATACAGACCCATCTGGACCGTCAAAATATGAATCCAGGTCCGTTTGCTCAAAATGTTGACCGAAGTCAACTCAAATGGATTTTAAGGCAAATTTTTTATATTTTCTCAGTTTTTAACATAAACGCTTTGGAGAAACACGCCCGGACTGTGTACGCAAAATCGAGGAGAGCTATAATGAGGTATTTGAGGCTTCAAAGTGCAGAATTAGTGTGGATATTATACCGTCAACCAAACATGGTATGAATTTAATCCCACACTAGGGGCGGCTCAAGTATACGCATGGCCAAAAGCAAAATTTAATATGAGGCCTAAATTTTTAAAAGAAAGTTATACGATATGTTTTTATTTAAAGTCTATTTTTCTAGGTTTTTGAGATACGGAGTATTAATAATTCTTTTTAATCGATTTCCCTAATTATTCATTTTCAATTAATAATATAGCCAACTCATTTAATCTTTCTTAAAATATTGTTAATTTTAGATAAGATTTTGTAGAGCAATAAAAGTACTGAACTATTGGAAGTTTAAATTTCTTGGAGAAAGAAGGTGAATAAGAATATTAAAGAGAAAGACAGAAAATATGTTGGAGTTTCTGAAATATGAAGAGATCGGAAAAAGAAAGATTGACTTGGACAAAAGAAAGGGAGAGTAAAATTTTTACACGTTATCTAATAAAGGAGTAAGAAGTGAAAAATTGAAATGTTGGAAAAACTATTCATCTACCCATGTTTAAGTAAGTAAATTATTACTTTATTTTTGTATCTAAAGAGCTTTCTTTTATTTTATATTAAAAACCTTTTGTATTAAAAGTACTAAATCTTATTTTTTGAATACGTATATAAACCTATTATTTTTTAAAAATGGGGCTCCCAAAATTTTGAGGTCTAAGGCACAATCCTTACTACTCAACACATTAGAGGCGGTCCTGTCCCATATCTTATCTCACTTTATGAGTTGTTCGTTTGGTATGAGGTATAAGAAGATATAGGGGTGATATAAAAATTTAATACCACCTTAATACTCTGTTTGGTTAGCAAACTAGGTATAATTTATCCTGGTACTAATTTTTACACCGGGATAACTTATACCTTATAGAGGATGGGGTAATTAGCACCGATATAACTTATACATTCTTCTTATAAATTATACAATTGTCATTCTTGATACAACATACCAAACAGTGAATAAACAACAATCTCAGCATAACTTATCACAACATAACTTATACCGGCATAAACCCTATTCCAACCGAACTACCCCTAAGGGTATAATTATTCATATCTTATAAATCTTCCCAACTAGAAAATCCAGTTTGCTAAAGGTTCAGTTAATAACAAACTTGCATATGCCTTCACACATAAATCTAAGAAAGCCTCTCTGAAGCTTGAACTGAGAAATATAATTAATTACTCCGTACAGTAAGATCTTGATAGGTGGACTAGCTTATACTTGAAAAACACGAGACAGATAATATTCTCATAGTAGTGGTGGGCCAGGTGATCTCACATGACCTGCAGAAGTTTTCAGTCATTAGTTGGGATATGCATGTGATTGCAGCAACTGCTCAAATCAAGAAAGAAAGGGTCATCCAGAATGGCGTGACGGACGACGGAGGAACAAAGAGAAAAGAAATGCAAAAGAATCAAATTAGGCCTTGAACATTTCGCCTATGATAAAAGAGTATTAATAATTTGAGTAGCAACATATATATAGCAGGCATACATGGTCTAATTAACCTCCTTTACTTTTAATCGTCGTTTGACTTGAATACAAGCTATGCTTAGTATTAGGTAGGCTGAAATTAGTAATGTTGGGATTAATTATTCTGATACGATTTTTATTGACTGTTTGGTATGTTATATTAATTATGGAATTGTCAATTTTACCGTTTTATCATGTGAAAACTTATTCTGGAATTATTATTCCATCTGACGGGTATAAGTTAACCCGGTACTATTTTTAATCCTGGAGTATCTGTTGCCAGACAAGCCAACATTAGAATAGTTTTTAACCATTTTAAACAATTCATATTAAATAATAACTCAGCAACTGAAATAACTAAAATAGAATGAGGAAAAACGTAATAACAGCGATATCTAGATACAATCTCAGAACTGGTGTCACAAGTGCACGAGTGACTAGAATAATACAAACCATGGTCTGAATGAAAGTAAAACTGTCTGAGCAGTTGTATCTCAAGTCTCTGTCAGGCAATCAATCTAAGCAATCTACTGACCGCCGTTGAGACCGGCCTCAATATCCGCACTAGAAGTGTAGAGTGTAGTATGAGTACAACCTATCTCATATACTTTATAAGTGCTGAGCCTAAACTCGACGAAGTGGTGTCGTGGCTAAGGCGGGTCATTTACAATAAGCTGCACATAGTATAACAATAATAACAAGAAAGGAAATGCAGAACGATAAGGCAGTTAACTGATGAAAATAAACTCAATTCTTGAAATCGGTAGCACCAGAAACATCGTGCCTCAGTACCTCGTATGGCAACACTAAAAGGTAACACAATGCAACAATGAATATAAAACACATAATCCGTTGCGGCGCAGAACCCGATCCCACCGTACAAACACAATCCTCTATTATTCCACCATATAAGTATAAATAATAACAAGTAAAATCCGTTGCAGCGCGCAACCCGATCCCACCATATAATTAGAATCAATATCATAATCCTCCCTTATTTCACCATATCAATATCACATATAAAATCTGTTGCAGCGTGCAACCCGATCCGGCCATATCAATATCAATCTTCCCTTGTTCCACCCGTTGCGACGTGCAACCCGATCCATAAACAAAATTAATAAATGTAATCAACTCAACAACTCAATTCACAAGAATCTCTGCGATTAAAGAATTATGAGAGCAAAACCATAAAGGAATCTCATACCGAGTCAAGAAATGCTACAATTAATACAATACAACAAGACAAGCCAAATATATGACAATTAAAGTATATAAGTAAGACAATTAAGGCAAGTAGCAGGTAATCGTGGAGCATGGAAGAAACGAGCATTTCAATATAAGGGAAAATAGTGACAAGTAACAAGTTAAGGCATAGGAAGCAATTAAGACATATAATAGTTAAGATAGGTTACAAAAAAATTAATAAAATACGGAAAACATGAAAATAACTACTTCGGCGGTGTATATACACTTGTCACCTCGCATATACGCTGCTACACATGTAAATTACATAACATATAGTTCAAGGGCTCCTAATGCACTCAAATCAAGGTTAGACTCAACACTTACTTCGCTCCGCAAGAAATCAAAGCTCAACTGGGGCCTTTTCTCTTAAATTCACCTCTGAACCAACCAACTCTAATCAAAATCGGCTTAATATCAACAAACAATGCAAGAAAAATTAATTACAATACGTAAAGCTAAGATCTTTACACTTTTTCAAAAGATTAAACAAAAGTTAACCCCGGGCCAGTTTGGTCAAAACTCGAAATTCAAACCAAAACCCAATTATCCATTCACTACAACCCCGATTTTGCAATTAGTTTTAAAATCCGACCTCGATTTGAGGTCTAAATCTCAATTTTACAAAAACATCCAATTCTTCCCAAATTCCTAATTTTCTACCCTAAAAAGGCATAGATTAAAGTTAGAAATCAATGGTTGTTGATGGAAATGGAAGAAAAGGAGTTAACCTATATGAACCTATGAATTGGTGATGAATTTTCTCTTCAAAATCGCCTCTAGGCTGAGCTCTAATGAAAAGATGGTAAAAAATGGGTGAAATCCCGTGTTTGAGATATTTTAAAGTTTGGGAATTAGGTGTTCATCGCGTTCGTGAGACACCTGATGTGATCACGAAGCAGCAGTGGCCAAAGGCCTACGCGTTCGCGAGGGGATTCACGCGTTTGTGATATTCTTTCCCCTCTGGCCATCGCATTCACGAGCCTTGGCTCGCATTCGCGTAAAGCAAACCCTCTATCCCCCTCCTAGGTTCCTTACTCTTCGCATTCACGAAGGGTGATCCCACCATAGCTTCGCATTTGCGTACAGAGCCTAGCGTTCACATAGAAAAAAACCTCCCTAACCCAGATTACTCTTCGCGATCGCGAAGAAGGACACACCATATATTAGCAGTAGCCCAAAACCAACAAATTCTTCTAAGTTCAAATGGTTCATATCCTATCTGAAACTCATCCGAGCCCCTCGAGCTCCAAACCAAGCGTGCACACAAGTGTAATAACATCATACGAACTCACTCGCGCGATCAAAACACCAAAATAACACCTAGAACCACAGATTAGACATTAAAATGTATGAAATTTTTAATGAAACTTAAGAACTTTCAAATTCACAACCGAGCGTCTGAATCATGTCAAATCAACTCTGTTTTGAACCAAATTATTTGGATAAGTCAATAATAGTAAACTGAACCTATACATGACCGAAGATAGAGTGAGCTATCAGGAAGAGAAGGGGGATGTTAGTTATATAAGTATAGCGCATGTACTACATGTGCTATACCTGACCGACTTTTCAGGTTTAGGTATAGCGCATGTAATGTATGTGCTATACTTAGTGTTTCAAAATAATAAACATAGCGTGCGGTATATCTTAACGGCCTCATTAAGGTATAGCACAAGTATTATATGCGCTATACATAGAATTATATTCAAAATATTTTTTCGCCTATTTTTGTCTCAAAAGGCAACCTTTTGATTCCGTACAGAGCTGAAATACCTATGCTTTTCTAATGGAATTAGGAAACCCCTTTCCAAAACATGAAAAGTGGAGGTAATGGTTCATGTCCTCCACCTATACATTCTTACATATTGGTCAGAGAAAAGCATCCTCTGGTAGGAATAAGTAAACTTCTATATCAATAACCATTTTGTCTTAGTGATAAGACATATTGGTTATTAATATAGATGGTTGCTTAGCTTGTTCCCAACCCCAAAGGCTGCTTTTGTTTAATAAAAACAATACCTTAGACTGAAATGTAATCACATGGTATGTCTACTTGTAATTACAAGATTATCCTAAAAACGTTTAATAATTAAATCGACGTACGCTAAGATCCAAAAAACTCAGGCGTGTTAGGTTCGTGTGCGTTGATACTTTTTCTGTTATGGAGAAACGGTACGATTAGAAGAGTATATTATATGATAGTGGCAGGCTGTTAGGCAACTCTCTTGTCTGTATCTTAGTTTATCCATGACCTCATCTCGCACGTACTCATAAACCACTTTTGAATTATAGGGTTTTATCAAAACAAGCGGTTTTTGTTGCTCGCGCTGACCATAAATTTCTAACCAAGCAAGGACCGTCATCAGACACCATCGTGTAAGCACCCCCTCTCGTAACTATGCAATTAATTTTTCCATTTAACCAATAAACAATTAGAAATTGGTTCAGTTATCTCTCGTAAACAGGTGACATTGAAGCATTCGAAGCCAATTTAGTTTGGTTCGTGTGCAGAAGCTGTACGTTGTAGCAGTGAAGTATGGCAAGAGGAAAGATCGCGATCAGAAGAATTGAGAATCCGGCAAGCAGGCAGGTGACCTTCTCAAAACGGAAAAGCGGATTAATTAAGAAAGCCAAGGAACTAGCCATCCTTTGCGACGCTGAAGTTTTAGTAACCATCTTTTCCAGTACTGGTCGCCTCTATGAATACTCAAGCTCCAGGTTCTTATTCTTTCCTTCTTATTAACCATACAAAATATTGATTTGAATCTTAGTCTACTCTTCTACGTCTTAATTATGTTTAATTTTCGGTCGCGGAAATAAATAGCATCTTCTTTAATTTGAGTGACGGCTGAGACATTTTATGCTCAGTTAGAACAAAAGTAATTATATACTAACAATTAGGAGAATTTAACTCATTATCCTTGGAGCTAGGTGAAAATAATACCCGTCAATCATAATTAAGCAGCAGTTAACAAATCTTTCTAATTGGTCCTTCGGCCTGCAGGGCACTAGACGAATATAAATGATGTAGTATGAATTAGGATGAGAATCAATATGAGCGTGTTGGAAAATTTGGGGAGACTATTAGAAGCACATTAAGGAAAGTGTTTTTACTTATTTTCTCAACTTGGCTTTAATAAAATGACCATTGGTACCTATTTACTTATCAACACTGTTCTAACGTGCACCTTTTTTTCCAAACACATGTATAGAATCATGTATGCATTCTTATATTAATATTCTAATATACGAACAAAGTAAATACATATACTGGAGATGAATCGAGGTAGTCATACCTTTTAAATAGCTTGGTGAAGATACACATAACTTGGCCTTATGACGTCACAAACTCGAGCTCAACTTCTTTCTTGAATCTTCCCTAACTCATCATATCTTTACGGCCTCTTTGATGCAACCACACCGTTCATCTTTCTACTTCAAGAAAGCTTTGGTTCAACCGATTTTTGTTTCAGCTTCCTCCAATCCTCTTCATAGATGACTTGCGAAAATCCGACAAGTGGCCATGGAGTCTAAGTCCTTGGACTCTTGATCACTAGCGACAACAACATAAGTAAATAGAATCGTAAAAGTTTTGCAATGACCCTGTCGAAATTGGAGCTAAGATAACAAACCAACCTCCATTGTTGGCTGACCTTGAGCTCGCATAGAGAGAAGAAAGGAAGATTCTAGAGAGATGATGAAAATGGGGAAAACTTATGTATATTTTCATTAACTAACTTCAGTACTATGCACGTATAAGAAAAAGAAAAACTAATAACGTGTAACAGGTGTATGACAGCTAATTACCAGACTACCCTTGCAACTAACTCAACTCCTAAGATAACCAACTGACTAACTAACTCAATTAACAAATAAATACAAGGCAACAATATACTACAACTCTATAATCTCAATATCCCCCCCCCCCAAGTTGGAGGTGAGGAACTCACTGCCAACTTGTGAAGAAGATTCGAATGCTTGATCCCTGTGAGAGCCTTTGTTAAAATGCCAGCTAGCTGATCATGAGTAGAAATATGATTAAGTGTAATCAGACCATTATGCAGCTTGTCTCTCACAGAGTGGCAATCGACTTCTATATGCTTTGTCCTCTCATTGAACATATGGCTCCTAGCAATGTGGATAGCTGCCTGGCTATCACAAAAAACTGGAATAGGATGAGTACATGGAACTGTTAGTCCTTCCAACAATCTCTGCACTCATACCAATTCTCCAACCACCTTTCTCAAGGATCTGTACTCTGCTTCTGCAGAAGACAATGAGACAGTAGTTTGCTTCTTTGATTTCCAGCTAATAGGACTGCCTCCAACGAGTACAAGATACCCACTTACAGATCTACTTGAATCAGGGCAAGCTGCCCAATCTGAGTCATAATAAGCTGTGACTTTGTAAGAGGGATCATTAGACAGAAAAGTGCCTAGAGTAGAATCATTCTTCAGGTACCTGAGTACATGTACAACATCCTTAAGGTGGGGCTCTCTTTGTGCCTGCATAAATTGGCTTGAGTGTTGTACATTGTATGCAATATCCAGCCTTGTGTTTGTGAGGAAGTTGAGCTTCCCAACTAGTTTTCTATAATAAGATGGATCATAAAGCAAAGTACCTTCTTCAGTCTTTAGTTTGGTTGATGAATCTAGAGGAGATGAAAAAACAAAATACTCCAGACAATCATACTCTTTCAATAGGTCAGTGGTGAACTTCCTTTGGGGGATCAACACTCCATCATCCTTATAGAGAATCTCTAGCCCCAAAAAGTAGTGTAACTTGCTTAAGTTTTTTATTCTGAACTGATTATGCAAGTAAGTCTTCAGTGTTTTAATTTCCTCAAGGTCGGTCCCAGTGAGGATCACATCATCAACATATATAGCTACAAATATAGATGAATCACCTTGCTTTTATAAAACAAGGAGTAATCATTGTTTGAATGTCTAAAACCTCTAGAATACAAGGACTCTGTCAACTTAACATACCATTGTCTACTTGCTTGTTTAAGTCCATACAGAGACTTCCTTAGTCTGCACACAAGCTGTGTGTTTTCTACCATTAGGCCTTGTGGGATTTCCATATATACTTCTTCATGTAGATCCCCATAGAGGAATGCATTATTCATATCCAGATGATAAAGATCCCATCCTTTCTTTATTGCAGTACTGATCAGGGCTCTAACAGTGGTCATCTTAACCACTAGAGAAAAAGTTTCTGTAGTCAATCCCAGCTTCCTGTGTATATCCCTTCATTACCAGAAGTCTTGCTTTGTACGTTTCCACACTTCCATTTGCTTTGTGTTTTATTTTGTCACCCACTTGAATCCTATGGTTTTCTTTCCTATAGGCAACTTAACTAGATCCCAAGTATGGTTAGCATATAAAGCTTCAAATTCTTGTGTCATTGCTACTTTCCAGGCAGGATTCAAAGTTGCCTCCTCATAAGAGTATTGTTTACACTCATGTGAAATGTTCTTAACTAGTTGCTGGCTGTCATGGCTCAATGTATTGAATGACACATAATGGTTATTGGAGAAAAAAGCAGTAAGTGAAGTTGAGACTGATTGATGTTAAAGGTTTGTATTGTTGCTTAAGTGATTGTTTGATTGTAGATTGGGTAGTGTATAGACATAGTCCTTGAGGTGTGAAGGTATGCTGAGTGTTCTGCTTGATCTTCTATGTTGTGTGTTATTTGGTTGATTAACATTGAGTTCTATGTTGTGTGGTACTTGATTGAAGGATGTTGTGTGATACTCTGAATGGCCTTCAGGTGAAACATTTAGTTCTGGATCTGGGCTCATATGTGCAATGTGGTATGGTGTGTTTGTAGGGTGGCAATTAATTAGTGCCTGGTGAGTGAGGGCCTTCAGATATAAGACTGTTAGTGACAGAAGTTGATGCATTTCTATCATGATTATAATGATCATCAGGTGTAATCACAGTAGAATTGGGATATGGAGAATTGTGGTTTATCATATGCAATACAGAAGGGAAAAAAGAATGTTCAGGTGAAATGGAAAAAGGAAAAACATCTTCATGAAACACAACATCTCTAGACACATGTACCCTCTTTGCGGCTAAATCAATGACCTTATATCCTTTGATCCCAAAAGGATATCCTACAAACACATGGGGTGTCATGACCCATTTTCTGAACAAGCCGGGACCGACACTCGATTACTAAATATGACCGAGCGAACCATCTCTGCTTATCAAATTTATTATAACTCCAAACTTTATATGCAACAAGGCAATACTCTAACCAAATACTTTTGATTAATTTAAATATTTAACCAAAACAACTCCAAAACTTTATTCGTAGTAACTACTGAATTACTGCTAAGTTATAATCAAAAACATCTGAATCTTAACCCAACGACTATGTCTATGAAGCCTCCACTGATAAACTGACGCACTGCTCAGGACATGAGATTTTCTGGCCAGTTCTCTAAGTAAACAAAGAAATAACTAAATAAAGATAACTCTAAGGAATACTCCACGAACAAAAGCGGAGCTCACCAATAGAACTGGAAGAGAAAGAAGTCCCAACCAGTAGCCTGCTCGCCTGCAAATCCGGTTCCTACATGGTACCGCAGACCAACGTAGGTTCCCAAAAGAGAACGTCAATACCATCCATTGTACTCAGTGAGTCTCAACAACAGGGGGCAAAACTTTAATAACATATACATTACGAGCAAAGGTTCTAATGCATGTAAAATATAAAGCTTATAAGAATAATTCTAAAATAATTGCATAATAGCAGTTTATGAATATTCTAAAAGAAATTCTTTTCTTTTTCTTTCTTATAAAAAAAATACTTCACTTTATACTTTGGGAGTTCCAAATATCCTGACTTAATTCTGTCTCAGTCATCGTGTGATCGGCACGGGTTCGATCCCAACCTGATCGAATAGGCCCAATCCACGAGGTGTCACTCGCTTCATGGTTCTCAGCGCTCATGTATCATACCTTAGCATTGTTAAGTAATTTCTCAGCAACGAGACCCTCGGCTCATGTTCTCCCTACTTTGGCACAAGTAGTTTCAGGAAGTCAATGCCTTGGTCAGGACCCTTGGCATGGACGATGACCCCTTCTCAGAATAAATGATACTCCCAAAAATCTTTTTTTTCTACTTCTTCTTATGACTTTTCGAGTCTAAATCTTTTCTTTTTAGAATATCATGTACATGCTCGGGCTGGTATCCTTAAATATAAAGCATGATATAAGAATGAAATAAACATCTAAAAGTATTTCTAAAGATTCTTGCTTCTTCATAAATTTTCAACATGAAAATAGCATAAAAGAATAACACATTATATGCTGATTTTGACACCCATAAATTAACATCTGACCAATTACAAAAAGCGAAAGAAGCATATTCCAAGAATCTTACGTATCAAAATTAATTTTAAATAATAAAATATTACTTTCTTACATTAGTAAAGACAATACTATTCAACATTATAGAAAGAAATTAAAGGTGATAACGTGAACTTTTTGTTGGCTTGTTTCCATCTTTAATTAGTGCTAAATTTATTCTCCATATAGCAAATTTAGCTATTGGAGATATTTTACTGGAAGTTGATAATAAGGTCTCCAACTAGCTGGAATTATAATCTAGTATTAATGTTCTTGTTGACCAATTTTAGAATACAGAAATCCGTAACGATAGTTCAATTGTTGTTTAAGGTTTTACACGGTTAATTAAAGATTGTTATTAAAAGATTGCTTGACTAGTTAGAAACATTTATTTGATTCTTGCTAGACTTTTGAAAATAATAAATTTGTGCACATATATCATAATAAATTATCTAAACTTTTGCTAGAAAAATTCTAAATTAATAGGTACTCACTCGCTCCAATTAAGCAAATATAAACTCTTTTAAGCAATTCGTCAAACACCTTGTATACGTGCTTTTGTGAATTAAACCACTTTAGTAAAGGATTATATTAACTCACCTCAAAACTTCTCGAGCCAATACGTAGGCCCCAGTTCAATTGACACCAGTCAAACAATTGGTTTTACAACAGTGCATTTTAATCAATTTTAAAGTACTACACCTAAATATGAAATTTATTGTTGATATAGAGGAAGAAGGGAATTCACTATTCAATTCTTACCTATTACTACTGTAGGGTTATTGATAATATGGGATTTTACATACCTGAGTTCAAGAATTAATGATTTGTAAGAAACCCTAGATTTTTTTCGTTGCCTGCGTGAGTTTCCTAGCTCTCTGTTTCGTGAGTTTGCTCTAAGGCTTTTGCAATAACAGAACGTTGTTCTGTTTCATTAAGGCTTGAAGCCTTTTTATTCCATCAGTCCCTTTTTGGGCTTTAGGCCCTTTTTTCCTTTTTTTTAACTAATAATTAATGATACTCACTTTTAATAATTAAAAATATTAAAACTATTAATATTTTTCTAATTGTATATCCAATTATATATATTTCACTATAGGCAAGATAAAAATAATAAAAATAGTAATAATTTAGTTCTATAGTTAGCGTGTCTCGAAACTTTTATAAATTTGAGGAGTGTTACATGGGGAGTGGCTCTAAGCTCAAATTTATCTTTGTGAGTTTTGAGTGTGGTGGTATAACACAACCAACCAAAGCTTTTAAGATGTGAATAAGTTGGTTTTCTGTTGTAAAGGACCTCAAAGGTGCATTTATTGTTGAGAATTGAAGAGGGCAGCCTATTTATCAAGTATGTAGTAGTTAGTATACACTCTCCCCAGTATCTCATTGGCAATTTGGACTGATAAAGTAAGGCTCTAGCTATTTATAGTAGGTATTTGTATTTTCTTTCAACCACACCATTTTGTTGTGGTGTGCATGCACGTATTTTCTGGTGGAATATACCTTTTTCTTGAAAGAACAGCATAGCTTTATTGTTTCCAAATTCCAACCCATTATCTGACGTAACAGTCTTGACTGAGGTACTAAACTCATTTTTAATCATGGAAACAAAAGCCTTGATCTCTTGAAGAGTGTTACTTTTGCTACTTAAGAGATGTGTTCAGGTTGATCTACTACAGTCATCAACCATGGTAAGAAAATATTTGTAATTGTCATGTGTGGCTATGTGATATAGGAACCCCATAGAGTTCAAATATTTTGGTGATGGATGAAGTTCTTTGGCCAAAAGGCAACCTTGTCTGCCTTGCCATAGGGCAGACAGGGCAAGTGAATGGCTGTTTGGGGGAAAAATCAATAGGTATAGTGGAAAGACCTCTCATTTTCACAAAGGATACATGGCCTAGCCTGTTATGCCATAGATGCTCAATGTTATCTTTATGAGATGCAGAAGACAACAGAAGAGAATTGACATTAAAGGAAGAGTCAGTTTTATTGCTTGAGTAAAGAGTATCTACATTGTTATGTGACTGAGATGACCTATTTACATTTGACAAGGATTGTAGAGGTAAATTGTGACTCTTTCCTATATTTACAGCATCAGTCAATGTAGGAAAACAAGAATAAGAACAAAGATTGATAGGGACTGAAATTGAATCAGACTCTGAACACCCATGCCACTTAGGGCAAAGGAAGTACAAGCCACTCCTTGCCTTACCAATCCCCAGAGGACTCTTCATTGAAGGAGCTTGCATCATACAAAGGTATTTACGGAAGTTAACTATGCAGTTGAGGTAATCTGTCAAGGAATGAATAGAGATGAGGTTGTATTTGAAAGTAGGCATATACAACACTTTGACTAAGGTTAACATAGGACCAAGAAATGCATCTCCAATTTCTGTCACTTTCACTCTATATCTGTTAGGTAAAGTAACTAGGAAAGGGTAGGACAAAGTTCTAATATTATTTAAAAAAGATTTTCTATATGTCATATGATTTGAGGCTCCACTATCTAATATTCACAAGTCAGCAACTGATTTAGAACATCTACACACGGTTGTTTAAGCAATCTCTTTATAAGTAGAACAAGCTAGAATACATACGTTATGTTTGCAGCTCCACAAGTCATGTTGTTATTAAGGCCTTCTCCTGTGTTTCATCCTGGGAATTTCTCTAGTAAGCTGAGTAATTGGTTGTGCTGCTCCTTTGTCAGGCTCTGAAGTCCCTGACTTTGATTGCCATCTTCCATCTCCTCACAATTTGCATGAACATTTGAAGCAGGTGATGCATTTCTCCCCTTTTTAACTTGAAATCTTGTAGGAAACCATGAATTCTATAACAGTTGTCCCTGGTGTGTCCTGGCTTTTTACAATAGTCATAAAACATTCGAGACTTGGCAGGTGGATAATTTGACTTGTTTGAATTGTATGAGTTTGGCCCAGTATTGCTTCCCCTTTGATTGTAATTTGTTCTAAATTTGGCATTGCCAGGTTCATTTGCACTCAATGAAGTGGACTCCATGACTAATTTGTTGTTTGGTCTGACTTCTCTCTATTTTTCTTCTTGGATAAGGATAGAAAAAGCCTATGCTATGTTGGGCAACGAATTCATCATCAATATACTACCTTCTCACAAATGTATAAACCTCATTCATGCCCATTAAGAACTGAATTAGTCTTCGATCCTACTCATCTTTATGCATGTTTGCTTTTGCACCATAAGTACATTGGCAATTGCACTGTGCATATGCATTCAAGGTGTTCAATTCCTCCCAAAGTCATTTCATTTTCGTGTAATACCCTGTGATGTACAAAGCTCCTTGACTAAGGTCACTAATCTCCTTTTGTAGTTGATAAAGCTTACCTCCATTAGTCTGATCTTATATGTCTTCCAACTCCTGCCATAATTCCTTAGCGTCATTGACATATTGTAGACTATCTGCCAGATCTTTTGAGAGTGAACTCAAAATCCATGATGTAACCATATCATCGCAACGAGCCCACTGATCATAAGTTTCTTCATCAGTGTTAGGTTTCTTACACTTTCATGTAATAAATTAAAACCGGCTTTGTTCTTCACTTGCAATGCTCTAAGAACTCCTCTTATCTAGGATTTGTAGCCGGTTCCGTCAAAAAACAACGGGATCTAACGTCGTTCTGGCACTCTCTGATGGGTGCATGTACAGTGGGTTAGTCGAATCCAAATTACTAGTTGTACCTTGAGTTCTCTTATCTCTGGCCATCGATTGTAGTAGATTTTTAGAAAATTAGAGTAACTGATCACTCAATTTGAAGAAACTAGGTGAAAATTTCAGAAACCCTTCCGTCAAGGTGTGAACTCGTACTTTCCGATTTTGAGAAATGAAAAGAGAAATTGATGAAATTGAAGATGATTTATGTCGAGAAATTAGAGCTGTGCTCTGATACCATGTCGAGATTGGAGCTAAGATAACAGACCAACCTCCATTGTTGACTGACCTTGAGCTCGCATAGAGAGAAGAAAGGAAGATTTTAGAGAGATGATGAAAATAGAAAAAACTTCTATGTATTTTCATTAACTAACTTCAGTACTTATACACGTGTAAGAAAAAGAAAAACTAATAACGTATGACAAACATGTGTATGACAGCTAATTAACAGACTACCCTTGCAACTAACTCATCTCCTAAGCTAACCAACTGACTAACTCACTCAATTAACAAATAAATACAATGCAACAATATGCTACAACTCTATAATCTCAATAGACCCCTTCATCCATCAATTCTTTATTGCATGTATATCTACTCGTTGTTTTCATCTTTATCATTATTATATTTTTCTCTACCTTCATAGAAAGAAGCCTTGTCATCCAATTTTGATGGATGAAAGTAGGGATATTTTTATCCTTCTTTTATATGGAAAATCTGTTACCTACCTACTCAAGATCCCTCGTTGTAAAGCTACTACATAAGCAGTGTTGAAACCTTTATTTGGCTTCTTGCTATCAATATAATCCTTCAAAAGCAGTTAACTTTTAAATTCTTGATAGCATTGTAGAAAATATATTTATTTTCTAAAAATGATTAGAAATTCGAAGAGGAGAAGTATTCCTAATCGTCGTTTTCTCTTGATAAAAACTGGAGGAAATGATATTTATTTACTTCTCTCAACTTGGCTAGAACAAAATAAACATAGTACCACGCATTTATAGGCATTCTTGTATCATGCTTTTTAAATTCCAAAGTACATGTACAAAATCATGCATGTATCCTTTGGAAATTTATTTTCGAAGTAAATTCATATACTTGGGATGAGTCTAATACATAAATTTAGATAGTTCATGTAATTATAAACTTAATGTAACAATACATGTATGTACGTTTTGCACATGTATATGGGAAAGGAAAAAGTCTAGATAAAATAGTTGCACGTACTGGACTAGATATATTCCTAGAATTAAGTACCTTTTAGCCATTTTATTTAAGGAAGTTGAGAGAAGTAAAAAGAGTACATTCCTCCACTTGTCTTGAAGAGAAACCATGATTGAGAATCCTCCCCGTTTCAAAAATTTTCAACATTTGGCATCAAAGTTAATTGTCTTGAGAAACCTGTGGACGAAGATTTGAAAATGAATGATCTTCAGATTGAGAATGGGACGGGGAAGCACGAGGCTGAAGACATTATATTTTTAGGTAGTAGAACTACGTATGGAGATAGAAATTAAGTAGCTTTTGAAAGATTTGAGGATATGGAACCCACCGAGGTATTTAATCCTGATAAAGCAGTTGCCTACATGGAGTAGATGTATGAGGAAGAATCTTGAATAGATAGGTAGCAAATAATGTCGCTGCCATGGGAAAGATGGATAACCTCAATCTCATTCATCATAGATTGGACGGAAACAGTACTTTCTATATATGAAGTCAGAAAAAAGATAATGATGACAATGATAATGATGATGAGGGACACGGAGAACAATTGATGGATGATGCTATAGCTGAAAAAATATGCTATAGACACAAGAATAAGTTATGGATATCTTTAGCAAGCTAAGACATTAAAGATTGATGTGTCCCAAAAATCAAAATGCCTATTGTAATGAATCAATTATTTTAAAGGAAGATGCGGGATAATTAAATTAAATTCATCCAAATTAGCACATGAATTTACTGAGTTCATGTTTTAAGAAATCGATGTAACAATGATAGTTTTGTACGTACATGTATTTGAGAAAGGGAGAAGTCTAGAGTTAAATAAGGTACATAGTGGTATATCCATAATTTTAAGATCGTGGGTACTCACTTCCTTTAAGGTAAAGTTGTTACCAATCACATAATATAAGTGCATAACTATTTGCCACCATAAAAATATAGGTAATGAAAAAACTACCGTTAATATTATCATTGCGGAAAAAACTTTTAGATACAAGACATAGTGAACTACTAATAATAATATCATTATTAAAAAATATTCTAGTCACAATTGTGCTTGACGATTTTTCAATATATATATATATATATATATATATATATATATATATATATAATAGCATCATTTCTTATAATTGCGAAAGCTTTTCGCTTTTCTGTTTTCTACTTTTATAGTACCTCAAACTTTTTTCTTTTGAGCCACACAAATTATTAAGTGAGCCACAAAAAATATTAAGAGAGACACGTTCTTTTCTTTTTCAATATCTCTAGCTTTAATCAAATCTTGGTTCTTACTTTTTCGCGTTTATGTGCCACAATGAGACAAATAAATGAAAAAGAAAACATAGAAAAGAACAAAAAGGAAACATCAACAATTGAAAGAAAAAGACTTGATTTGGAATTGGGGAAAGAAGAGAAAGTCAATGTGTTGTGGAAAAGTAGCTAATGTTTTGCTTAAGAATCGTACTCATGCACCTCCAAACACCTCATGCGTTAACTTTTTATTTACTAGGTATTGACCATTCTATTTTAGTTCTCTTACTATTTTCTATATAACTACCAGAGCTCACGTTGGGGTTAATGGGTGCTTGAGCACAATAAATTCATACCAAGATCCACCCCTGCTGGTCTAGGGTACAAGTTGGAAGAAATTTTTAAATATCAAGCCACTATATATAGACATTTTTTTATTTAAGGCAAGCTCAGAGACTTGAAGAAGAATATTTCCTCCACTTGTTTTCCAGCGCTATAATTTGTCATCTTTTGTTGGTTAAGAGGAAGGAAAAATAGAAAACAGATGTTGTTTGCGTTTTGGTTCCAACATTACAAGTAAATAGCATGAAGTCATGTAGGAATATCTTAGTTGTTTTATATCTCTTGATCACTTTTCTTTCAGTTTTAGACTAGCAAAAATCTCATGTATAAGTTCGTCGTCTATCAGTGCAAAAGTGTGTTTATAATGTTCTTATTAATCTCCTCATCACCAAATAGCATATATAATTTCCACCTTTGATATCTTGGCAATGTAGACCTTCCAATTGACTAATATCTTAGCTTTTCCTTATTATCAGCATGAAATCAATATTTGACAGATATAATGAAGAGAAAGAACACCATCAATTGTTGACACCCTCTTCAGAGGCTAGGGTAATCTTCTACTCATTTTACTCCTTACATATCCGCAGACTTCACTAACATTAATAATCGTCTAAACACAACTTACTTAGCTCAATTCAATCTAAAATTTTATCTAGCCATGAATGTTCAATTGCCTCTGACGTTTCTTAACTGCCAGTTGTGGCAGACAGAGGCAGAAAGGTTGAGACAGCAAATGGACCATCTGCAAGAGAACTACAGGTTCACATATTACTTTTTCCAAAAGCAAGCATAATATCCGATCCCCTTCGCCTAGCCGATGCATATATTTTGTACAATTAAGCAATGTCTAGTGAAGGTATTCTAGTGTAGATGCACATTAGCTAAAAAATATTTGAAGTGAATATATATATACACTACAAAATGAATTCTTATAAGCATTTGTAGTGATTATAGCATGATATTCTCGCTATTCCTCATATATATCAACACTAGGAGTGACAAACGAGCGGGTCGGGTCGGATATGGTTCGGGTCGAAAACGGGTAATAAAAAAGGGGTAAATTATCCGACCCGACCCATATTTAATACGGATAAAAAACGGATTATTATCCATGACTTCTTGCATATGATCACTTTTGGGAGAATTCTTAGTTTCCCTAACTTGAGAAATCTCCAATTTGAGGCTTTAAGTTAGACCCATTGGTTATCCACTAGTTACCCATTGGTTATCCATTTTCTAAATGAATAATATGGTTCTTATCCATATTTGACCCATTTTTAAATAGTTCATTATCCGACCCATTGTTTAATGAATAATATGGGTGGTTAACTGTTTTCTTTGAACCATTTTGTCACCCCTAATCAACACTATACAACATTGATTGTGATAACAAATGTCAAAAACACTCCAAAGTAGAGGTGTATTTTAGTGTGAAAGATCCTGTTTACTGATGAAGTTGGTGTACTCTACTTGAACAGTTGTTGATGTCGAATCAGTCGACCAAAATATACCAGAGATTGAAAAGATAAAGCTATCTACCAGAGATTAAACTTCAATGCCTCAATTATAGACAAGGATTTGAGGAGCAAGGGAGAGATTCATTTGAAAATATAAGGCAGTTTGTAAGTGTCAAAATGTCCACATATATTTTGCAGGAGAGAGCTGAATAACTACATATCAAGCTAAGATCATCACATTCACAGAATAATTTGGGACCTTTCTTTGTTTAATATTAATTTCCACGGTTATGCTTGATCTAAATCTGGACTGAGGATACATGATCTTATTCTAATTACGTTTAAGAATGAAAAATTTATATCCAATCTACTATCATCAATTACTTACTAGTAAAACAAAGGCAAGACCAATCTGACACGTATTATGCTGATGTCTTTGATTATCAGCAATGTTATAGAATGTCAACAACTATCAAAGTTTATAGTCAGGTACATGTGAAAAAATATTGCAGGAGACTTAAGGGTGAAGAACTTTCAGGCATGAGAATCAGTGATCTCGACGCTCTGGAAAACCAACTGGAAATGAGATTAAAAAATATCCGCACTAAAAAGGCAAGAAAATCTCTTCCTTATCCAATTTTTACATCAGTGTTCAATATTTCACGAGCTTTCACGTTTCTGCAGGAAAAAATGCTTACTGATGAGATAGAAGAATTAAATCAAAAGGTTTTTAATCACAGTATATAAATCACTGTAATTAGGAGCTGTTTTGCACTTGTTCTAATTACTTACCACCTCTAATTAATATCCTGCAGAGAGCTCTTATTCATCATGAAAATATAGAACTTTCTAAGAAGATCACTCTCGTCCAACATGAAAACAGACAACTTCTTAAGAAGGTACAGATTTCTGTTATAAACAAAACAGAGATGTCTACTTCATAATTAAAATTAAATACTAGTTTTTTTTTCTTTTTTTCTCAGGGTTATGGAGCAATTGACATTAGAAAAGAAGAGGGAAGTTTCAGTGGACAAGCGAATTCATGTGTTCCAGTACACGTCAATAGATCAGAAGAAGACGAAATTAGATTAGGGTAACATTCTTCAACTTGTACAGAAACCTTTGATATAGCAATCTCATAGAATAATTACAATGTGTTGATTGAAACATATCAGGTTACAACTGCAATAGCTCTGATCGCTGATGACAGTGAAAGCCTAGCAGAAAGCATGGCTTGAGTTAAGGCCTTGGAAATACCACACTAGCGAGAGTAAGGATAGTTTAGCATCCAAAAAGTAATGCCCTCTCATCTTCCTCTCGTGCCAAGTGATAGGTAGAGCTATTTCACCTCCATTTTGTCGCGTGCAAGCAGAGTGAAAATGTAAATTAGCTTACACGTGGCTTTTTGTTTCAACAACTAATTCTCACATGCTTATATACAATGACGTGCATTTTTCTACTTCCTTTTTCTTGTAGCTAAATACACAAGTTACTCTTGAACTATGAACAAAATCTTTGTTAAACATTTTTTACGGACCAAAATTACCTTGGACGGTCGACCTTTCCGGAGTATGCATAAGACATACTGCTTTTTTTTCTTGACCAGTTTTTGAATAAAATTGTGATACATGTCCTTACTTTTATTAAAAAATAAACCACTGTAAATTACAACTATACCCTTTAACCATCTTCTCCATTTAATCTCTCTTCTCTGCAAATTACCCACTTTCATCTCATCTTCCCAAACACCTCATAAAATTACATGTCTTCTCTGTCACCCTTCTCCACTTTCATCTATCTTCCATCTCCGACAAGCAGCCCATGATATAAATTTGCTGCATGTACAATATATAAACTAAAAATAAATTTTATACAACTTATTTTTAATTTATCTATAAGTTTCATACATCATTTTTACTTAGTTAAATACAACTACAACATCATACAACTTAAATATAATTATCAAACAAATTTTATACAACGATATGTTTTTTGTATATATTTTGTATGTGTTGTGTTCTTCTTCTCTAAAATTCCAACCAAAACTTCCTCTCTTAATACAATTATGATACATGTCAACAACTTTATATAAAAAGATAGTATTTATAGCTTAAATACAAATTTCATACAACAATTCATATATTATATAACTATTTTTAACTTTCATACAACATTCGAATAAAAAAAGTATGACTACAACAAAATACAATTTACATACAACTATAATACAAACTTTAATATAATTTAGTGCAATTTTGCATGTATATTGTATGTCATGTCTTTTTCTTCTTCTTCGAATTTCAATCTGAAAACCAGCCAAAATTAACTCTAAGATCTTCACTAAACACTCTCAAAATTAAGATATAAACTCCAAAGAATATTTTCAATTATTTGCAATAACACCCAATCCAAATAAATAATATTTTTTGAAAACCCTAATTCAAATTCAAAGTTTTTTTATGGCTGTCAATGGTGGAGATTTAAACACCTTTAAAATTTATTGATTGACAATTTTAATTCGAACATCAATTTTGCAAATATGAAAGAAAATTGCTAAGTTAAAACTATATAGTAAAAGGATTTTTTATTTTTTTTAATCAAAAACCACCATGGTGGTGGGGGTTAGGCCACGACCCCTACCAGTTTATTAATATCACAAAAATAGTACATGGTGGATTTAAATCCAATAATGAATTTCCTGGAAAAATAAGGACAAAATAGATGAGAGAAGAGAGAAAAATACAGAGGCCACGACCCCTACCAGTTTATTAATACCACAAAAATAGTACATGGAGGATTGAAATCCAATAATGAATTTCCTGGAAAAATAAGGACAAAGTAGATGAGAGAAGAGAGAAAAATAGAGAAAATAGAAGGAAAAAAATAAGGTTGGAGAAAGAACAAAGAAGGTGTGTGAGAGAGAGAGAGAAAGAGGGAGAGGGAGAGGGAGCAAAGATAGTATAACTGCTATTCTCTATTCAATTTCTATTATAAAGGGATACTCATTTAATACTAATTTGTATATAATTGGTAAATTATATATCAACTTGTAATTAAGTTAAAACTTCAATAGTGAAGGTAAATAAGTTTTTTAAAGGGGAAAAGACAGGACTACCTATAAAAGTGAAACTATTTACCCTCCCCTACCCATTAAAGAATTCTACCCACTAAATAATTACAACTCCTACCCATTTAATAAATAAACGACAATAACAAAATAACTACCCACGCTTTTAATGCCCTACGTATAAAAACGCAGAAGCTGCTCAAAATTTCAGAAAATTAGCGCACAAACGTGGAAAAACGCAGAAGCTCTTCAAAATTTCAGAAAATTAGCGCACAAAATTGAGATTTCCACTGATCGAAGAGCAGTAAGTGTGAAAAAACAGATCGAAGATGCTGATTCGAATTTTAATTTCGCTGTTCTCTTCAGATTTTGATTTTGCTGTTGGTTTGATTTTGATTTCGGAGCTAAACTTCTGAATTTTAGCTGAAAATTCTAATCTAGGTTTGGAGATCTAGAGGTTTGATTTTGCTGTTGTTTTGTTGAAATTTCGAACACTGTTGATTCCGAACACTGTTGAAATTTGCATTGTTGAGATTCAATTTTGGACATAAAAGTGATTATAACTTTAGAATCATGGAAAATATTCCAATTCTGCTGCAACATAGTGGAGAATGGGATGATAACAATAATTTCATAAATTTTCATGTTGATGCAATTCTAATAAAGACCTATTGGAAATTTGAACAACTTCTCAGAGAAATTGCAAAGCAACTGCAAAAGGACAGTAAAACAATAGTTATTCAGTATGCTATTGCTCAAGGATATCCACCAATTACAATTTGCAGCCATATGAGTGTTAGTATTTATATGGAATTGAAAAAATCAAGTGCAGGGATGACAACACTTCCCCTGTGTGTGTTGTTTGCTAAAAACACTATAGCTGCAAGCACCTCCAGTTTCGATGTTGCTCCAATTTCACCAGAAATTGCACAATTTGAAAGCACTGATATGATTACTACGTTTGATGTACAAGAAGGAGATGACGCCATTTTAGAACTTGATGATGCAAACATCATAACTGATCAATTTCATCAAAATGTTGAAAAAGGACAAATTTACGAAGACAAGAACCTGTTGGCTCTCGTTATGAAACAGTATGCTGTTAGAGAAAAATGTCAATATCGGGTTCATAAATCATGCTCAAGAAGGTTCGTCTGCATCTTTTCAAGTAAAAAACTATGTGATACCTATATAGTATATAAGTATGCTAAATCAGTATACTATGAGAGTATGGAATTGTATTGGTTTGTCTGTGTTTTTTATCAGTGATACTGGTATAGTATATAAGTATGCTATATCAATATACTATGCGAGTATATAACTGTATTGGTTTGTCTTTGTTATTATCAGTAAAACATAATACCAATATAGTATATATGTATGCTAAATCAGTATACTATATGAGTATAGAATTGTGCTGCTTTGTCTATATTTTTATCAGCAAAATATGATACTGATACAGTATATAAGTATACCAACAGAGTATACCATGTGAGTATATAATTGTACGGATTTTTGTGTGTGTTTTTTATCAATAAAATATGATACATAACTGTATTTATATTATAAACAGGTATATCCTTGAATGCGTGGATGAAAGATGCACTTGGAGACTTAAAGCATCAAGCCTGCGAGCATCAAATCTTTTCAAAGTGACAGATTTCAATTCTGTCCACAGTTGTTTAACTGATAAGAGATTTTGTTCACAAAAGCAAGCTGTCTCAGCGTTTGTTGCAGTTGTGGTACAAGATAAACTTGTTGACCCGAAAACCATATATACACCAACAGATATCCAGAGAGACATCCAAAAAGCATATGGTATGGATTTAAGCTACATGCAAGCATGGAGATCAAAAGAAAAAGCAATACAATTATTGAGACGATCACCAAGTGAGTCATACAAGAAAATGCCAACATATCTTTATATGTTAGAGTACGCTAACCCAAGATCAGTGACACGAATACACACTGAAGGAGATGGGAGCTTCTTGTGTGCATTCATAACTATATATGCATCGATTAGAGGATGGGTCTATTGTAGGCCAATAGTTGTAGTTGATGGAGGTTTTTTAAAGTCAACATATAGAGGGACCATACTCACGGCTTCCACGCAAGACGCAGAGGGTAAGAATACAATCCAATTACATTCAGTTAAAGAAACAAAAAATATTTTCAAATATTTATGATACAAGTATACTAACAGAGTATATAGTTGTTTTGCTACACACCTGCACGTACCTATAACTATACTACTATATGAAATACTAAATTAATATTTTGTGTACAATACAATTACATTCAGTTAAAGAAACAAAAAAAAATATTTTCAAATATTATATGATACCTGTATGGTATACAAGTATACAAACAGAGTATATAGTTGTTTTTCTACACACCTGCACCTACCTATGACTATACTACTATATGAAATGCTAAATTAATATAGTGTGTTGTAATTGATATTTTGTTCTTTGGGTTTACAGGACAAATTCTACCCCTCACATATGCAATTGTTGATTCGGAAAATGATGCATCGTGGGAATGGTTCTTCGTGCAGTTGAGAGAAACCTATGGACAAAGAGAGGGAATGTGCATTGTATCAGACAGGCATGATGCTATATGGGAAGCAACTTCAATTGTCGATCCAGAAGTCCCTCATTGTGCATGTATGTTCCATCTGTGGAACAACATAAAGACAAACTTCAGGAAGAGCCAAAAACAAATCAAAGAAGTATATTTTGCTTTAGCAAGAGCATACACTGTTGAAGAATTCAACAGGCATATGGCAGAGTTAGAAGCTATTGATAATAGAGTGAAAACATACCTGATGGATATTGGATATGATAAATGGTCCCGGGTGCATTCCAAGGCAAATAGAACCATGACCATGACATCGAATATTGCGGAATCAGTAAATGCAGCAAACAAGCACGCAAGAGACCTCCCAGTTGTGAATTTGCTTGACTTTATGACAACATTGATTCAAAAATGGAATTACACCAATCGGAAGGATGTAGTGGAATAATTTATGAAGATTGGTGCAAAGTATGAAAAAATATTAGTAGATAATACTATCTTATCACAGACGATGACAGTATGCATTTTCAAAATCATAAAAACACTGCATGTACTGTATTTTTACATTTTTACCTTAGTGATTTCACTAAACAACTGAATATTGTTATTTAAAAAATACTATTACTTCATATAGCTAATGACTTTTCTTAATTAAAATTATACTAGGTGTTGCCATCAACTGAATTCTTACATTTAGTAATTGATGGCCAAACAAGAAATGTGGTGCGCCTACATGAAAGAAACTGCACTTGTGGGAGGTTTCATCTAGACGATATTCCACGTTCACATGCAATGGCAGTTATACAAAAATTCCATATGGATTCATACAAGTATTGCTCGGATTACTATAGCATAGACTACTTGCTGAAAATATATGAGATACCAGTAAATCCATTGCCTGATGAAACAACGTGGCAAATTCCAGAACATGTCTCTTCGCAGGTGGTACTGCCACCAAAAGGAAAAATCAAACCAGGAAGACCTAAAAAGAAGAGAGGCATAGGAGGCTGAGAAGGAAATACAGTTACATGTGCACTATGCGGGAGAAAAGGACACAACCGGAGAACATGCCGAAATATTCCAAAGAGAGATTGATATAATGCTTCAATGTTTTTATACAACTCATATATTGTAGAATCATAGCATTTGAATAGCAAAAAATAAAATGCATTCCTTGCACTAGACATATATTTGGTATGATGATTCTTTGCGAAATTACTTTTTGGCAACAAATTTATATGGCTACTTGTATTTTCAATAAGAATCTGTTTATTTTCTATTTTAGTATATAAAAGTGGGATGCATTTACATCTAGTTGCTGCAGGAAAAAAGATGCTAAAATATATCTGTGATACCCAAGTGGTATATCTGTATACCTTATTAGTATCAAAATATGTACAGAAATAGAAGTGGTGCACGCTTTGCAGCTCATGTCTGTATTGAACTATAACAAATTGGAAGCCATTTACATGCAGTTATTTGTGCATCATCAGGTACATTAATACAAGGTGATACCCAATGTTATATTTGTATACCTCGCTGGTATATAGTGGTATTGCACTAATATGGCTAAAACAAAATATGCGCAGAAATATAAATGGTGTACCAGATACAACGTGATACCTAAAATGCGCACACTTTGCAACTCATGTCAGTACTTACATCTAGTTGCTGCAGGAAAAAAGATGAGTCAAATACAACGTGATACCCAAATGGTATATCATTATACCTGATTGGTATATAGTTCTACTACACTAATACACCATCTATGCTAAAACTACAGATGAACATTAAAGCTTAGACCATCATCACATTCGAAAGCAGATCATTTAACTTCTGTCACAACTACTTTGTATGTTGCTGGAAGTGTTCACTTCCTCTGCCCCTAATTTTCACTTACTGAATCCATTAAACCTTACCCTCTGGCAAAGGAATGGACCTCGGCATCCTAATAAACCAACAACTTTATGGAAGAAGCCTAAGAAAATCCTAATAAAACAAGCTGAAATCAGAAACAAAATCAGCAAATTTTCAGCATCAAGAGACATAACTATACTGATAACCCCCATGTACTTGAAGAAATCTATTACCACATATTTTGAACCAGAATAATTAAATATGACAAAAGAAACATTAGCAGCTGGAAATATTTTATAAAGGCACAAGTTTCCTACAGTCTTGAATCAGCAGAAGGTCATTTACTACTAATAATACCATACTTCACCAAAAACTATTAAAATCCTGCAAAGTTTTCATGATACAATTAACTAAAACCAAAAAGAGACCTATACTACTTCTTACGTTTCTTTCCACGAGTCTTTTAGGTGCTACTGGAACCTCAGATTCACTTGATTCGCCATGCAACTGCTTGTTCCTCCCATAGTGCCACAACAGTATACCAAACCTAGATCGAAGACCATCCACATCAAAATTGGCAACATGGATTGGAAGATCTTCAATAATATACTCTGCAAAGCAAGCAACATATACTCCACAATCTCTGAAATAAAACAAATGAATAGAATATAAAATCAATTAGAAGTGAAAATGTTAATATGAATGAGGAAAACAAAGTAAAAAAAAAGTAACTATTCTAACGAATTTTGCTGTGTTGGCAGATTTGTAATCAGTTCAATATCAAAAGGATCAGTCAACTTCTTTCCCATGTGCAGACCATTTTATACTACAATGTCACTTCTTTGGTTATAAAATTCAATACTAACTAGAAATATGGGGATCAACACAGCATAAGCCTCTGCCACTTTCTGAATAGCTTTTTTGTGCTTTCGACTACGTAGCGAGTCATATACATAAAAACATCTCTTGTGGAATTACACCCCCCAATATCCAATGCCAAATTTCTACCAAATTAATTGGAAAAAGGACATGATCAACCTGGTGCCATAGAGTGTTGCAATGCATCCTAAATACTTTCATGTACTCCATGATATCGTCTGATCTATCAATCAAATGATCTTGTTTCCCACCTTTTACAAATTCTGTGAAAACCCTTTGAATGATATTATTAAAAAGAGTATCTGTAGTTGTGACTTTGATTGGCATATTAATTCCATATTTCGCCTTCTTCCTAAGATAGTGGAATATAATATTCAAGTGCTGCAAAAAAGAGAGGAAGAAAATATGACTACCACTAACAATATGAATGAACTACTACAACAACAAAAATAAAAAGCAGTACACATACCGAACTAGAAAGCGGCCTGCCAGAATAGTTTAAGGTATGGAAAAACGTCTTATCATCAATCTGTTCAACTTAAAAGTCAAAACAAGGCTCTAGATTTTGATCACCAGGTAAATACACTTCCCTATTTCGTATAAAAGAAGATATGGATAAGAAATATAACAACAAACATTAAGAAAAAATGAAAACAAAAGTACATGGAAACGAATATGCACTCTCCCAATTGCATATTTGCTTCAACAAAGTTTGAGAATGCAGTCGTAAGCTTAAAATCAATCGTCTCTGAAATGTCATTTACAAATGGAAATCTTCCTTTGATAACCTTCGAGGATCCCCCAACTGCACTAACACCAGATTGCCAGTCATTCCTATACGGTGACTGTTTTACAGCTGCGGGGCGCCTTTTCCGTGTTAAAACTACAGGAGTATTTTCAACATCTGTTTGTATCTGAACAATATTTCTTGATACCGACTGATCAGGTTTAGACTTATTTACAACACGAGTTGTCAGATTATTTCCAGATTGATTTACATTACGTCTCCCTCCTTGTGTAATAGCAGCAATTAGATCAAGTTGAGAATCAGTATATTCAAAATAGAGTCCAAGTGAAGATCACCCCCGTGTCGACATGGAGCTTAAATTAGAAAATGCTAGTGAATAAATAAATATACAAAGTTAAGAAATTTAGAAAAAAAGAATGAAAAGTTATATATAGAAGACATTACCAGAAGGCAAATTCACATTACTTCCACCAACATCCACTTGACCAACACCATCAACCCGACATGCTAAACACATAAAAGCATTATCAGCATCACTACTTAAATAAAAAATAAAAAACTATCAAGAACCTATCATTTACATACTAACTACAGAATTAGTAACATCAACATCGTACCCTGTGGAGCAGTATTAGACTCAATAACAACATCTGTTCGTGTCTGTACAGGGATTCCTGATGGCAGCGGAGCAGGACCCGACTTTTTAACATCATGAGATGACTGCTTATATGTTGCTTGTTGTGTAATAGCGGTGATTTGATCAATTGCAGATGCAGATAGTTCAACGTTAGAATCCAAGCCAAAATCATGCTCATATACGAAGGGTCTGAAAAAAGTTTTTTAAAAAAAGGTTAGTCAATGCACAAATACATAGAGTTAAATAGATAAAAAAATAATCAAAAATTACATATACAATATTTTACCAGAACGCAAATCATCATCCTGTTGCTTGTGCTGAAAATGAGAACTAACAATTTTAGTCTTATGTATATTACAAGAATACTATGTGCACTAAAAGTAAAGAATGGAATAGTATCCTATAAGCATATATTGCATCTTTGAACAATATACTATAGCATTATATTATATAAAAGATGAATACCGCTGAATTTCCCTCTGGTTTCACTGACTGCCTACCAATAGCTGCAAGCACCTCCTCAAACTTGTTCTCTACAAAAAGCTTCAAAGCTTGTAACTCCTTCATTACCTCAGCATTGGTAGGTTGGGAATCACCTCTAGTACTTTCAGGCATACTTTGTGTCTTTGGTAATTGAGTGCCAAAAACCTGAAAGCTATCGGGCTGGCTGGGTTGGCTGTCAGTGCACTCAACTTCAATTTCAAAACTTAGACCATGCACATCAAATTGTTTCTTCTCATCATTAGTTGGGGTGATGTTCTTTAGCTGCAATTATTAAGCACACTAGTTAGAAATAGAAATGATAATAAAGTATGAAAGAAAAAAGATACATATTACCATATGATACCAATATAGTATACATGTATACCAACAGAGTATATCACTGAACTGAGATATAGTATACATGATACCAATATAGTAAACAGTCGAAGTTGTCGCTTTGATAAATTCGCTTTCAATTGATGAATAATATGGCAATTGGTATCCCAATCAACCTTTGGTTTATAATCTAAGTTAATAGGCACAAGGAAATCCCAACACTGCAAAACATGTTCATATAAAATAATTTCAGAAATAGAATTCACTTAAAATGCAACTAAACCAACTAAAAATATCACAACTACCATACGATACCAATACGACATATAATTATACCATCAGGGTATACAATTATACTGACTAATTTCCGGCAACTACAAATGACTATACTACTATTACATAACAGATAGGACTAAAGAGAAAAAGCAAAAAGGAATGCAGCTATAAAGTATTTTCAAGATACTGTACGATACTACTATTATTAAAGGAAAAACAAATAGCAAAGACAGCTAAAAAAAGATCCAGAAGCATATGATAGTATATAGCTATACTAACAGGGTAAATAGTTGTACGGGGTTGTTCCAACAACTGTCTATAACTATAAAAACTATCACATAATACACATACACTATGCCTATAGGCACAAAACTTCTATGGGAAACATCATGCGTGCCATTGCCACTGCAACAAAACACCAGTTACGCAATAATCGGATAAAGAACATAAATGCAATTTTTTAGAAGAACTATGTCAAATAGCATTGCCTCCCCCTTCCAGACTCAAGTACTATGTCAATCATGTAACTGAGTACCTGACATCTTTTTTGTATACTACTTAGCACCAATTCAACAAATCATTTTCATTAGAAAATAAGTCAATCATGTCCTAACTTATTACTTAAGGTTAAGGGATTCTTCAGATGTTTCAAAAGGGACAATGGGTGTTATTCAGAAAACGCCCCATACATGATCACTCTACCCTGATGCCTGCCTATAATCAATGCCAGTGGTGGTCACCAGCCAAGGCCGTGGGGCTTCTGCACATTGACCCCATCCACACCATGCCACCTATAAAGAAAAGCTCATTCTACACACATAACTTACACGGTCCCATTCCTTACATACTTGATTCTCCCCACCACTATCAACTAGCCTAAACATTAGATCACCTACAAAATCATCTAATACAAAGCTGAAAATCAGAAATCACACAGAGCAGCTTTGGCTTCAATAAATTTGGTTGACAACAACAACTACTGATTGACAGCACTAGTGAATCAACGACCATTTTTTTAAACCTCAAGCAGAACATTAATTTAATCTGTTTATTTAATTCAAAAAATTAATACAACTGACTATAACTATAATATAATACAAAATCATAATAAGAAATCAAAAAATAACAACGTACTATACATTAAAAATCGCAAAGATCATAATTGTAAGAAAATTACCTTCTTGGGTGCACCACCAATTTTTCTCTTCTTTAACTGAGAATCATCGCTACAATCAACATCTACTGGTTGAGTCTCTATTTCAGGCACGGATTCACGTCGGCTTCCCCCTAACTCAGAATCCTCAACAACTTTACCTTTTCCCTTATCAGTCACAGGAACATCTCCTATGACTGGTTCGGAATTTGTGTCGGGTAATGACAGGTAGGCAGTTTCATGGATTGACGCGGCATTAATATTTTTGCCTTTTCCACCCTCTAATTCTACATTTTCAGTTGTGTTTTCAACATGACTACTGCTAGGGTTACGACTAAGTGGAGACAGAGAATCAGAAAATAAGGAAAAACTAGGCCCAGACATGGATGAGGCAACAAATTCAGCAGCTACTTCTTAGGACAGACTTGCTCTGATACCAAGTTTGTCACGACCCAAACTGAAGGGCCATGACTAGCACCCGACCACACTTGCCGAGCACCAACGTACATTTCATCTAACCTTCATTATTATCTTTTAAGGCTGACGAGATCAATATAAATGGTAGACCTAGATCATGGACAACCAGCAATAAAATATGACGGCATGAACATACATAGCAGGGGATGACCAGACAATCAAGAAACTACGTATAAGGTATGAGCTACCTCGCTACTATGAAAGACTATACAACAAAAACTAGCCGACAAGGCATACCAAACTATACATGAGACGACACCTGTCTATGAGCCTCTAAAAGAACATAAGTGTTGCAACATAGCCGGAACAGGGCCCCGACATACCCATAATGTCTATAACAAAAATTGCATACCAAGACCAAGGCAAGTCCGGAGAAGGGATCTCGCCAATCACCGCTGAACTGGACAGTCTACTGTGGTGGGGGAGCTGCACCTGCCTGTCTATCAGGACCTGCAGCACGACATGCAGCGTCCACAAATAAAAGGACGTCAGTACGAATAAAGTACTGAGTATGTAAGGCAAGGAACCATAAATGCGATCAGTAATGTAAGCAAGGATAGAGAATATACAACCTGTAACATCTTAGTACCTCTGAGGGCTACTTACATGAAATGCATGATACATATGTATAAATACATAAACCTTTAAAGCATTCGCCTCTGTGGGCATCATCATCATCATATCGTACCCGGCCATAATAGGCTCGGTAGAATCGTACCCGGCCACGTGGAGCTCGGTAAAACCCAACTGATCAGTGGTTGCACAATAGGTGTCGTACCCGGCCAACTATAGCGTGGCTCGGTAGAGTAAAATAGATACATATATATAATGCATGCTCGACTCATGGAATCACATTCTAAACCTTTCGGAGTGACGTAAGGTCGGTATCCTCTATACACGTTATTAGGACTAACTCTTCACTATGAACCTTATAAGATTTAGGAAGTACGAACAACATTGATAACATAAGAATAAGAGAAGTAACATTAACATCAATCGTTCCATAAGAGGGAAAACAATGTAAGTACTGCTAGCTTCTAAGAGTAGAGTATCTTGGAAGCTCGTTCATTACATTATGTACAATCGGAGTCGTGCAAAAGAAGGAAAGGGATAGCCTCACATACCTTGTATATACTGCCCCAATCTCAAGCTATGCAATTGTCAAAACTCCTTAGTCTACAATAAGAGAAACGATACTATCGTTATCATTTAAGCGTCATAACTATTATGTATCGACCACAACCTATTTTACGATGAAACAGACAGCACCTCCCCTATATATATGACCTCACACCATTCAAAACAGTCACCAAACAGCCCAAACAACATCAATAATAAACATATTGAGCCTCCCAAAATAGTCCACACATAGCCTAATCACTCCATACATACGACGACCACCGTAGTCGTGTCAAACAACCTGGAAATGTTACGAATAACTATCAGCCCATAACCCTACATATATATGGTGTTTATCCACACCCTTCCTCCTCCAAAACTCCACAAGATAGTAGTAAAATACGCAGCCCAACAACAACGCAAAACAGTCCACAAAACAATAACATTACTACCAAGCCTTTCGATATATATCTCACAAGTTCTAGCTTCAATGGCTTAGCCGCAACTTGGATAATCTTAAATACATATAGAGTAAGAGGTTCCTTACCTTTATAACAGAAATAACAACTCCAATTTGACCTTAAATTTCCATGAAATATCCCTCCAATGCTGCCACAACAACAAAAAAGCGAAACTAGCGATCAATTAGTGTTTTTCGGCACTAGAATCACTTTAGAAGGCTTGAAATCACCTAGGATTGATATTAAGAACATGAGGGAGTATTTACAGAACATAAACCCTTTAAAACAACCTCCCACACGAGCTTAAACGACACAAAAATGAGCAACAACAAGAAGAACAAGAGACTTACTAGCGCCACGGAATTCCCGACACTTGATTTGTGTTGTTTGCCCTTTGTTTGGGTCTTGAATCTTGAGAGAACCTTGAGAGGATGTTCCTAGGGTTCTAAGGTCTGAAAATAGTGAAAATAAATGACTTAAAATGGGTTGGAGGCATCCTATATAGGTCCAAATATCTTAAACCGACTTAGTGGGCCCCATAGAGAGGTGCTTGGCGCAGTCTCGCGAAAATGCGAATATCTCTCTACTCCGAGATCGTATCGATGAACGGTTTAATGCGTTGGAAACTAGACTCATAGATATTTAATTTGGTTGGTAGATCACCCCGTAATTCCTTGTAAATTATGAGAAAAGATTAGAAATATTTGACCTAATGTTTAAGTAAAATTATGAACCTAAGTTGCGACAACTTTTGTCGACTTTTGTTTCATAACTCGTTTGACTTCAAGACTTATGATACGGATATTATATGATTAAAATACCTTAATAAATGACCTCTTGAGTGTATTAAGCACCGCTAGATTACCTGAAAATACGAGTTACAACATCCTTGATTCGTTTAACTTCTAATACTGGTTAATCACCCTTATACACTCTTGTATCACTTAAGACCAATAGGATTGACTTCTTATCATCTCAAAGATAATTCCTTCTTGGATTTATGTTAACTAATATATGACATGAACTAACACATGTGGATATGGGTTGTAACACCCTCCCCCCTTAGGAACATTCGTCCTCGAATGTAAGGGTTTATGGGGAGTTTAAATCATCGTGGATTCCAATGGAAATTTCCGATCAATTTTCCCCTATAAAATGGTCACTAGCAAAACTTGCAAGTAATTAAGCCCAACATATGGCTTCACAAGGCTACACAAAGCATTATGCGTATTTACATTATCTACATATCACCATTTTGTATTAAGGAGGAGTATTCTCAAATTATTGCTTACCTCATAGAGCCGTTTCTTCTTCCAATGTATCCTGTCTTCCACCAGCATCCTTGTTATCTTCATTCTGGAATAAGTAAGGGTATTTAGACTTCATCTCCTCTTCTGCTTCCCATGTCATTTCTTCCATATTTTTGTTCCTCCACAATACTTTGACGGAAGCTACATCTTTTGTTCTCAGCTTGCGGACTTGCCGATCTAATATCGCCACTGGCACTTCTTCATATGATAGGTCCTCTGTAACTTGTACATCTTTGATAGGGATGACTCGAGAAGGGTCTCCAATACATTTTCTCAACATAGATACATGGAATACCGGGTGGACAAATTCCAATTCGGATGGCAATTCTAACTCATAAGCAACCTGTCCAATCCGTCGAAGAATTTTATACGGCCCGATATACCTTGGACTCAGCTTACCTTTCTTCCCAAAACGCATAATACCCTTCATTGGTGAGATCCTCAGGAAAACCCAATCACCAACCTCAAACTCTAGATCACGACGTCGGACATCAGAATAAGATTTTTGCCTGCTTTGTGCCGTCCTCAATCGCTCCTGTATCACTTTCACCTTCTCAATAGCTTGGTGAATCAAATCTGGCCCATATAATTCTGTTTCACCGACTTCGAACCATCCAACTGGTGATCTACATCTCCTCCCGTATAGTGCCTCATATGGGGCCATTTTAATACTGGAATGGTAGCTATTGTTATAGGCGAATTCTATGAGTGGAAGATGATCATCCCAATTCCCCTTAAAATCTAGAACACATGCTCGTAGCATATCTTCCAGTGTCTGAATGGTACGTTCAGCCTGTCCATCAGTCTGCGGATGAAATGCAGTGCTGAGATTTACCTGTGTGCCTAAACCCTTCTGGAAAGACCTCCAAAAGTTAGCCGTAAATTGAGCTCCTCGGTCTGATATAATAGATATGGGCACACCATGAAGCCTAACAATCTCCTTGATATACAACTTTGCATAATCTTCAGCCGTGTAAGTTGTCTTCACTGGCAGAAAATGGGCACATTTTGTAAGTCGATCAATTATCACCCAGATGGAGTCAAACTTATGATAAGAGCGAGGTAATCCAATAATGAAGTCCATATTAATCACCTCCCACTTCCAGGTCGGAATCTCTATATTTTGAAGCAATCCACCGGGTTTCTGATGTTCTATCTTTACTTGTTGACAATTGGGACACTGGGCTACAAATTCTGCAATAGACTTCTTCATATTATCCCACCAATATTGCTCCTTGACATCATGATACATCTTTGTCGAGCCGGGATGGATGGAATATCGGGATTGATGAATCTCATTCATAATCTTCTCTCGCAACCCTGCCACATTAGGCACACACAATCGGCTCTGGTATCTCAGTGCCCCATCTTTTCCGATCCCAAAAGCCATACTTTTACACTGTTGAATGCTTTCTCTTAATCGTACTAAGATAGGATCTTCATATTGTCGTGCTTTTACCTCGGCTACCAAAGATGATTCTGATGTATTCTGTACAGTAACACCTCCGTCATCAGAGTCTAACAATCTGATTCTCATATTGGCTAGCTGATGAAGCTCTTTAATCAACCCCCATCTACCTGCCTCAATATGTACTAAGCTTCCCATTGATTTACGGCTGAGAGCGTCTGCCACAACATTGGCTTTACCGGGATGATACAATATCTCGACGTCGTAGTCTTTCAATAATTCAAGCCACCTACGCTGCCTCAAATTCAACTCTTTCTGCTTGAAGATGTATTGTAAACTCTTGTGATCTGTGTAGATGTCAACATGGACGCCGTATAAGTAGTGCCGCCATATCTTCAAAGCATATATTACTGCAGCCAATTCCAAATCATGGGTTGGATAATTCTTTTCATGCTTCTTCAATTGTCTTGATGCATAAGCAATCACATTCCCACGCTGCATCAATACGCACCCCAAACCTATACCTGAGGCATCACAATATACCACATAACCTTCTGTTCCTTCAGGAAGAGTGAGCACTGGTGCAGATGTCAATCGATTCTTCAACTCCTGAAAACTACGTTCACAAGTGTCAGACCACTGGAATTTGGTAGCTTTTTGTGTTAACTTAGTCAATGGTGATGATATAGAGGAAAATCCTTCTACAAACCGCCTATAATATCCTGCTAGCCCTAGGAAGCTGCGGACTTCTGATGGTGTTGTAGGTCTCGGCCAATTCTTTACTGCATCGATCTTCTGAGTGTCGACACTAATACCCTCATCAGATATCACATGGCCAAGGAATGCTACTGAGTTCAGCCAGAATTCACATTTGGAGAGCTTAGCATATAACTTACGATCCTGAAGCGTCTGTAATACTATCCGCAAGTGGCCCGCATGTTCCGCCTCCGAACGAGAATACACTAGAATGTCATCAATGAATACAATCACGAACACATCAAGATAGGGCCTGAATATAGTATTCATGAGATCCATAAAAGCTGTTGGGGCATTTGTTAGCCCGAACGACATCACCAAGAACTCAAAGTGCCCATATCTTGTCCGGAAGGCCGTCTTTGGAATATCCTTCTCCCTAACCCTCACCTGATGATACCCTGAACGTAAATCAATCTTAGAGAAATACTTGGCACCCTGGAGTTGGTCAAACAGGTCATCAATTCTTGGAAGTGGATACTTGTTCTTTATAGTAGACTTATTCAACTGTCGATAGTCGATACACATCCGTAACGACCCGTCTTTCTTCCGCACGAATAGGACTGGTGCACCCCAAGGTGAAGTGCTAGGCCTAATAAAGCCCTTATCTAGCAAGTCCTTCAACTGCACCTTCAACTCTCGCAACTCTGCCGGGGCCATTCTGTATGGAGGAATAGAGATCGGTTGAGTGTCAGGCAACACATCAATGCTAAACTCAATCTCCCTTTCAGGAGGAAGGCCTGGGAGTTCATCTGGGAAAACATCTGGGAATTCGTTGACCACAGGGATTGATTGTAAAGTAGGCGGTTTCGCCTCCGCATCCCTAACGCGAACGAGATGATAAATGTAACCTTTTGAGATCATTTTCCTTGCCTTAAGATAGGAAATAAACCTACCTTTCGGTGTAGCAATGTTCCCTTTCCATTCAATGACGGGTTCACCCGGAAATTGGAACCTAACCATCTTCGTACGACAGTCAACATTTGCATAGCATGAGGCCAACCAGTCCATTCCCATTATCACATCAAAATCAACCATTTCTAACTCAAATAAATTTGCCGAGGTTTGACGACTACAAATCATCACAGTGCAACCTCTATATACCCTTCTAGCAATCACAGAATCTCCTATCGGAGTAGATACCGCGAGGGGTTTACTTATCAATTCAGGTTCAATGCCAAACTTATTAGCCACAAAGGGTGTAACATATGATAATGTAGATCCCGGATCAATCAGCGCATATACATCATAAGAAAATACAGATATAATACCTGTAACAACATCTGGAGACGACTCGAGATCCTGTCGACCTACTAGAGCATAGGTTCGATTTTGAGCACCACTCGAACTCGGCACTGCACCTCTACCCCTACCACGACCTGTCGACTGCTGAAAACCCCGTGCTGGAGGTCGAACTGATGAGGAAGAACCAGACACAGATCCAGTCGGCTGAGCCATACCATCACCTCCTCTATTAGGACAATCCCGCATCATATGGCCAGGCTGCCCGCACGAATAGCATGCATCAGAACCTCGACGACACAGTCCAAAGTGGGCCTTGCCGCACTGATCACAATGTGGTGTTGGGGGTCTCATCTGACTAGTATCCCTGTGATGTTGCGAGCCAGATGCCCGCGAACTCTGACCTGGACCAGAATAGGATCGATCATATCGAGGCCTCTGAAACTGTGGAGGAGCACTAGCTACAGGTGGCGCCGAACTCCTCGAAAACTGTGGCCTGATGCGGCCTCTGAAGTCATCAGAATACCCTGCAAATCTCGCCCTCTTATGCTGGCCTCTATCCTGCTCCCTAACTGCCCTCTGCTGGCGCTTACGATCCTCTAGGGTCTGGGCATAAGCTTGAATACGGGAAATATCCATGCCCTCCACCAAGGAGGCTGTCGTACACTCATTTATTAGATGTGGTCCCAACCCATTCACGAACATATGCACCCTATCACTCATCTCGGCCACCATATGGGGAGCATACCTTGCCAAAGAATCAAACTGCATACTGTACTCTCGCACACTCATATTACCTTGTCTAAGGTTCAAGAACTTATCAGCTCTAGCTCGTCGTATCTCAACTAGCAAGTAGTGACGAAGAAAGGCCTCAGAAAATTCCTTCCACACAGCTGGAGGAGGGTTCGGACCCCTGGATCTCTCCCAACTATCATACCAGAGAACCGCTAAATCCCGTAACCGATAAGAAGCCAACTCTACTGCCTCTGTATCACTAACATGCATAACCCGAAGTGTACGATGAACTTGGTCAATAAAAGTCTGTGGGTCCTCCTTGGGGTCTGATCCGGTAAACACTGGAGGGTCTAAATTAATAAAATCACGAACTCTTGTACTAACTGGTTTCTCAGCAGCACCTGTATTCTGCCTCTGATCCTGAGCAGCTACCAAGCTAGTCAATAACTGCAAAGCACTCCGCATATCCTGGTCTGGAGTGCCAGACGGAGGAACTGGAGGCGCTGGGTGCCTTCTAATATCCTCTGGAGGAGATGGAGTAGATGAGGTATGAGAGGGCATCTCACTTTGAGCCTCACTTTGTCCTGCTCTGACTTGGGGCACCTGACTGGTACCCTCTCCCGCTGCTGTATCAAGCCGTCTACTAATCGTTTGCTTCCTAGTCGAAGGCATCACTGAAAAAAACAAGGTGAATATTAGAGACGAACACTTACGACTCAACTCTACGCACGATCTAGATTCAGGAAGAAGGTAACAACCCTAGATGTCATGTAGCCTCCTGATTATAAATGTGGCGCGCTACACATCCATAATCAAGACTCTACTAGACACGGCTCATAGACAACCCCTAGGACAGACTTGCTCTGATACCAAGTTTGTCACGACCCAAACTGAAGGGCCATGACTAGCACCCGACCACACTTGCCGAGCACCAACGTACATTTCATCTAACCTTCATTATTATCTTTTAAGGCTGACGAGATCAATATAAATGGTAGACCTAGATCATGGACAACCAGCAATAAAATATGACGGCATGAACATACATAGCAGGGGATGACCAGACAATCAAGAAACTACGTATAAGGTATGAGCTACCTCGCTACTATGAAAGACTATACAACAAAAACTAGCCGACAAGGCATACCAAACTATACATGAGACGACACCTGTCTATGAGCCTCTAAAAGAACATAAGTGTTGCAACATAGCCGGAACAGGGCCCCGACATACCCATAATGTCTATAACAAAAATTGCATACCAAGACCAAGGCAAGTCCGGAGAAGGGATCTCGCCAATCACCGCTGAACTGGACAGTCTACTGTGGTGGGGGAGCTGCACCTGCCTGTCTATCAGGACCTGCAGCACGACATGCAGCGTCCACAAATAAAAGGACGTCAGTACGAATAAAGTACTGAGTATGTAAGGCAAGGAACCATAAATGCGATCAGTAATGTAAGCAAGGATAGAGAATATACAACCTGTAACATCTTAGTACCTCTGAGGGCTACTTACATGAAATGCATGATACATATGTATAAATACATAAACCTTTAAAGCATTCGCCTCTGTGGGCATCATCATCATCATATCGTACCCGGCCATAATAGGCTCGGTAGAATCGTACCCGGCCACGTGGAGCTCGGTAAAACCCAACTGATCAGTGGTTGCACAATAGGTGCCGTACCCGGCCAACTATAGCGTGGCTCGGTAGAGTAAAATAGATACATATATATAATGCATGCTCGACTCATGGAATCACATTCTAAACCTTTCGGAGTGACGTAAGGTCGGTATCCTCTATACACGTTATTAGGACTAACTCTTCACTATGAACCTTATAAGATTTAGGAAGTACGAACAACATTGATAACATAAGAATAAGAGAAGTAACATTAACATCAATCGTTCCATAAGAGGGAAAACAATGTAAGTACTGCTAGCTTCTAAGAGTAGAGTATCTTGGAAGCTCGTTCATTACATTATGTACAATCGGAGTCGTGCAAAAGAAGGAAAGGGATAGCCTCACATACCTTGTATATACTGCCCCAATCTCAAGCTATGCAATTGTCAAAACTCCTTAGTCTACAATAAGAGAAACGATACTATCGTTATCATTTAAGCGTCATAACTATTATGTATCGACCACAACCTATTTTACGATGAAACGGACATCACCTCCCCTATATATATGACCTCACACCATTCAAAACAGTCACCAAACAGCCCAAACAACATCAATAATAAACATATTGAGCCTCCCAAAATAGTCCACACATAGCCTAATCACTCCATACATACGACGACCACCGTAGTCGTGTCAAACAACCTGGAAATGTTACGAATAACTATCAGCCCATAACCCTACATATATATGGTGTTTCTCCACACCCTTCCTCCTCCAAAACTCCACAAGATAGTAGTAAAATACGCAGCCCAACAACAACGCAAAACAGTCCACAAAACAATAACATTACTACCAAGCCTTTCGATATATATCTCACAAGTTCTAGCTTCAATGGCTTAGCCGCAACTTGGATAATCTTAAATACATATAGAGTAAGAGGTTCCTTACCTTTATACAGAAATAACAACTCCAATTTGACCTTAAATTTCCATGAAATATCCCTCCAATGCTGCCACAACAACAAAAAAGCGAAACTAGCGATCAATTAGTGTTTTTCGGCACTAGAATCACTTTAGAAGGCTTGAAATCACCTAGGATTGATATTAAGAACATGAGGGAGTATTTACAGAACATAAACCCTTTAAAACAACCTCCCACACGAGCTGAAACGACACAAAAATGAGCAACAACAAGAAGAACAAGAGACTTACTAGCGCCACGGAATTCCCGACACTTGATTTGTGTTGTTTGCCCTTTTTTGGGTCTTGAATCTTGAGAGAACCTTGAGAGGATGTTCCTAGGGTTCTAAGGTCTGAAAATAGTGAAAAGAAATGACTTAAAACGGGTTGGAGGCATCCTATATAGGTCCAAATATCTTAAACCGACTTAGTGGGCCCCATAGAGAGGTGCTTGGCGCAGTCTCGCGAAAATGCGAATATCTCTCTACTCCAAGATCGTATCGATGAACGGTTTAATGAGTTGGAAACTAGACTCATAGATCTTTAATTTTGTTGGTAGATCACCCCATAATTCCTTGTAAATTAGGAGAAAAGATTAGAAACATTTGACCTAATGTTTAAGTAAAATTATGAACCTAAGTTGCGACAACTTTTGTCGACTTTTGTTTCATAACTCGTTTGACTTCAAGACTTATGATACGGATATTATATGATTAAAATACCTTAATAAATGACCTCTTGAGTGTATTAAGCACCGCTAGATTACCTGAAAATACGAGTTACAACATCCTTGATTCGTTTAACTTCTAATACTGGTTAATCACCCTTATACACTCTTGTATCACTTAAGACCAATAGGATTGACTTCTTATCATCTCAAAGATAATTCCTTCTTGGATTTATGTTAACTAATATATGGCATGAACTAACACATGTGGATATGGGTTGTAACAAGCGCCACCATCTACGCGCACAATTCTTCCGACCCATAGAGAAAACAACAACCCATAGACATTGATTCACAAAAGTACAAAGGAAAACATAAAAATCCTATGATTTTGAAAACCCACTTTCACTAAAATGTACTTTCAGAAGCAAAAAATGCACCCAAAGCAAAAATGTCACCCAAAATTAGGTACTAGACGAAGAGATAGAACGGAATCGGAAGAAAAAAATTACAACTCGAATGTGTTTCACTTTTGCGTTCTCATCGGTTGGCTATGGAGTTATAGAAAGTGTACTCTGTTAACTGATAGAGAAAGAAGGAAAACGTGGGAATAATGGGCAGAATGGGCTGGATCGAAGATAAGGAAGAGATGGGTAGATTGGGCCGGGGCCGGGTAAATAAATTGGGCCAGGGTAAATAGTTTGGGGATAGGTATTAAAAGGTAAATAGTTTGGACCTAATAGGTATAAAGTGAGATTTTCTCTTTTTTAAAGTAGTATAGATAGGTAAAAATCTCTTTATACATCTTGAAAAGTTAATCTTATTTCACTATCAATGAATATTTTTATTCACCAATTTCGCTGATACTTAAAAATAAAATTCATTTCACAAATCAAATTACATGCTAATTGTATCAACATAAATCTTAGTCATTGTTCATCACTTTGAGTATTCTGTTTAAACTTAGTTTTACTAATGACCGTTCATAAAAATGTTCTCTATTTGTCATCTTGACTTATAACAAGTGCTAAGTGCGAATCAAGTCTGATTTAAGGACTTGACGTAACAACTCGGTCGGTCGTTTCGTGTATTTTAGTCCTTTTCCCCCATGTGATGCTTCTCGTATATGTATTTTGGTCATGTGACTTGCGGGATGATTGTTTTGGGTTCGGGAAGGTTTTGAAGTGAATTGGAACACTTAGTTCCATTGTTGAAAGTTTAAGTTGTAAGAGTTGACCAATGTTTGATTTTTATGGATGACTCCGGAATGGTATTTTGATGATTGCAATAGGTTCATATGGTTATTTTGTACTTACGCGTATGTCTGAATTTGGATTTGGATGTTCCTAGGTTGTTTTGTCTCGAATTGGCTAAAGTTAGAAATTGGAGGGTTTAGAAAGTTCATAGATTTGACTGGGAGTTCACTTTGATGTTATCTGATTTGGATATTGGTGCCGGAAGTTGGAATAAGTTTATATTGTCATATGAGAGTTGTGTGCAAAATTTGAATTCATTCCGGATTAGTTAGGCTTGAATCGGATGCTTTGTCTGAAGTTTGAATGTTCTTAAAGTCAAGAGAAGTTCTATTTGCGTACGCGATCGCGCTCCAGGCTGCGCGAACGCGAAGAACACTGCATGCCTCAGCCGTAGCCTCACCTTCCTTATACGCGAATGCGATCCACCTCATGCGTTCGCGATTCACAATCTCCTCAAACACAATGATCGCGACCCATTCTTTGCGAACGTGAAGAGTAAAATTCCATCAACCACAACCTACTCTACGCGATCATGGCATGTCCCCCACGAACTCGATGAAGGAAACCAAACTCTAAAAAACCAGCAATCCCATTTCAAGAACAATTGATCCGAACTCAATCTGAAACACACTACAACCAAAAAGGTTTTTAGCGGCTATAGAAATGCTTTTTAGCGGCAATATAAATGGCCGCAAAAACTTTTATCGACAATTAATCATATGCCATTATAGCCGGCGTCAGCAAAGGATTTAACGGCCATTTGATCATATGCTAGTAAAGACCGCTATTATGGTCGGTATATGTATACAGACTTTAGCGGCAATTATTTACTGACAATTATAATTTCCACTAAAGCTCCTTAATAATTCCATCTATAATGCATTTTGCAGCTTTTACTATAGCCGCTAAAGATCAATTTAATTGCTAGTAGAAGGAAACCCATCTGGCGACAAATATGAGGCGATTTGACTATTCATGCATTTACCTTCTTTCACATATATAACGAATTTTTGTTATAGCTGATGAAAATTTATCTTATTACCATCTAGGAAGACCTTTTACCAATTTTTCTTATTATAATTAAAAGTAAATAATAATAATCCATTTCAAAATGCTAAATTCACTTCTTTAAATCCACATCAAACAAAAACAACTAATTTGCAGTTTCAAAATGTTGAAATATAATAAAGAAGCTAAACTATTTGAATCTAGTTATTAGTATCAGCTTTTGATCATGTGTTATCAAATGGCTATAAACTAGAAACAAGTAGCATGAGATCTCTAGCTCTTGATCACAATGAATCTTGCCACATGCCAAATTCCTAAATATCATATTGTATGACCTGAAATGGTAAAATAAAAGAATATCAAACATACAATCACATGTGAAATTCATCAATAATCAAGAAAATAGTTATTGGACATTTACATTCTCAAAATAGTATATCTTTCACCCCTTCCTTTGTTCTTTCAATTTCTTCATTATCAGCAGCTTCTAGATTCTAAAAAAGAAACATATATTTTTGGCATGATTACAAATTCTCACAAGTTAAGAAGAGAGGCTTCTCTATAGGCAATAAAATTAGCAGAATAGACAATACTATAAATAGACAGTAAGAAATAAAAAGCCAAGTTAAAATTAGAACTCTAATGCTCATGAAAACTGATTACATATATACAAAATAATATCTCACATGTTGACATAAACCTTTTCTAATATATTCCTCGTTTTTGCCTTCCCAGTGATTAAGAAATTAAATTTCAGTATGGATAATAGAACAAAGTTGCCCAATTTTTTTCTTGGCCGGATTATTGTAGGTATAAAGTGGTGGATAAATTTAACCAAATAATTACATCTACATCTGAAAATATAAAGAAAACTAAAAGGGAGCCAATACACAGATTTTTGATTTAGCCATACAACAAAATTTATGAATTAAAGAAGCCAGGAATATGGTTTTAGTGTTATTTGATATGATTTGAGGCTTCGAGCGAGTTCGTATTATATTTTAGGGCTTGTTGGTATATTCGGACGGGATCCCGGGGGGCCCTGGTGTACAATGGGTAGTCACCACAGGAATAAAATGAGCCGACTTGGTCAACCTATCCACAATCACCCATACTGCATCAAATTTCTTCTAAGTCCGTGGGATCCTGACAACGAAATTCATGGTAAATCGCTCCCTTTTCCACTCTAGGATCTCAAGTCTCTTAAGCAGCCCTCTTGTCCTCTGGTTCTCATACTTCACCTGCTAACAATTTAGGCACCGAGCTACATACTCTACTATGTCCTTCTTTATTCTCCTCCACCAATAATGCTGCCTTAAATCCTGATATATCTTGGCGGCGCCAGGATGAATGGAGTACCACAAACTGTGGGTCTCCTAAAGGATCAACTTACGTAACCCATCCACATTGCGCACACATAATCGGCCCTGCATCCGAAACACACCGTCATCTCTGATACACACCTCCTTGGCATCATCGTGCTGTATCATGTCATTAAGGAAAAAAAATGGGGGTCATCATACTGGCGCTCTCTGATGCAATCATATAAAGAAGACCGAAAAATCACGTAAGCCAGAACTTGACTCGGCTCCGAAATATCCAACCTAACAAACTGGTTGACCAAGGCCTCAACATTCAATGCTAATGGTCTCTCTACTGCAGGTAGATAAGTTAAACTTCCCAAACATTCCTCCTTTTGAATCAATGCATCGGCCACCACGTTGGCCTTCCCAGGATGATATAGGATAGTGATTTAATAGTCCTTAAGCGACTCTAACCAACTCCACTTCCGCAAGTTAAGGTCTTTCTGTTTAACTAGATGTTGAGGACTCTCGTGGTCGATATAGACCTCACAAGGGACATCGTACAAATAGTGCCGCCAAATCTTTAAGGCATGAACAATAACTACTAATTCCAGGTCGTGGATAGGATAATTCTTCTCATGAACCTTCAGCAGTCTAGACACGTAGGCAATCACGCTACCGTCTTGCATAAACACCGTGCCAAGGCCAACATGTGACGCACCACAATACACAGTGTAAGACCCTGAACCTATAGGCAACACCAACACTAGGGCTGTAGTCAAAGCAGTCTTGAGCTTTTGAAAGCTCTCCTCACACTCGATCCATCTTAACAAAGTACCCTTCTATGTCAATCTGGTCATAGGTATACGAATAGATGAGAAACCTTCTACGAAACGGTTGGGCCAAACCAAGAAAACTCCGAATCTCAGTAGCTGAAGACGGGCTGGGCCAACTCTACCGTATTTCAATCTTCTTCGGATCTACCTTGATCCCCTCACTCGACAACACATGACCTAAAAATGCCACCTAATCAAGCCAGAAGTTACACATTGAAAATTTTGCAAACAACTTCTTTTCTCTTAAGGTCTGGAGCACAATCCTCAAATGCTGCTCATGATCCTCATGGCTGCGGGAGTACACCAAGATGTTGTCAATAAATATAATGACGAATGAATCAAGATAGGGCTGTTATACACTGTTCATCAGGTGCATGAACCCTACTGGGGCATTGGCTAGCCTAAATGATATCATAAGAAACTCGTAGTGACCATACCGAGTCCTAAAGGCAGTCTTCGAAAGAATCTGGAACCAAAATGTGGTTTTTTTTACTCAAAATACGCAAATAAGTGTTAAAAAAAAGTTACCAAACTATATATAACGCCACAAATAGTGGCTCTATACAGTAACGTTAACTGCACCGTTACTGTATAGCGCCACTATTTGTGGCGCTATACTGACACACCTTACATAGAGCCATTAATAGTGGCGCTATACCCCTTATTACCTGACCCCACCAATAATTTCTGGGTTCAATAATTTAAAAGCGTATAAAGCCACTTTTTGTGGCGCTATATACAAAAAAAACCCCGGCTAGCCATTTCCTATATAAACATCGTAGAATCGCCACAACTTCATTCAAATTTTTTTTAACTCTTGTTGGTTTCTATTGTTGTTAAATTCTCCAGCATTTTTCATTATGTCTGAAGAACGTAGAATAAGAGTATCATTATATTGGGGGGGGGGTGAGGTTGTGATGGAGAATAACTTTGTGGGCTACAGTTTACCTGCTAAGTGTAATGTTAAATTGCCACTTTCAATGGAGTACGAAACATTGATATCGTTGTTATGCAAAAAAAATGAGTGTGAGAAAACGTTTAGTGATACTCAAAGTAACCGGAAGATATCCGTATTCCGTTACGCCGCAAGGGGTTGCTTTTTACTCAGAGTTTAACATCGACGATGATGACACTTTGAGTGATTTCTTGAGGACTCCGGACGAATGCCGGGAATTTCTTGTAATCACAATGTTGGAGATGTACGTGAAGGTCGAAGACGTTCCAAAAAATGAGGTTGTGCGTAGTAGAGATAACCCCCAGTCATCGGGTGGTTATTCTGGATCAGTTTTTGCCGGACATGTTCCGGATGAAAGATTTTTTCTTGATTTAAATTTATCACCGTCGGCGAATGAGCAGCGAGAAAATAATTTATACCCTGCTTTCCATAATTCACAAGAAGAGTGGTAAACTTCAATTTTCATTTGTGTTAATTATGTATATTTTTGCGTATTGAATTAATTTTAACGCTCATTTATTTAATAGGGGGTACCGGCCGGATATGAATTTTACAAGTGGCCCATCCGGTAGTCATCACCTAACTAAAAACGTCCATCATGGAATGTCATCACATTACGACTTGTAAGTGAAAAGCTACAGCCATATATAAAGCATTTATTAATTTAGTAGCTTATATTTTTGTTGAAATGTGCAGTGAAAACGAGCAAGTTGAACTACCTGTACTTACTCAATTGCCCGAAAACGACGTATTACATCAGGATCTGGCAGATGCACAGAGTGAGGAAGAGAACAGCGATTACGATAACAATGCCGATGAATCGGGAGACGAGACACCATTTGCTCGTGAGGATGGTGATGAAGAGGACGAGGAGGAAGGACCCGATTTGAAGAGAGCCCCCCATAGACGAAAAGTGTACGAGTCTGAAGTGCCGTTTCATTCAAGGGAGATTCCTTATATTGATAACTTGCCAGCCGTGCCGGATGTGGAAGCTCTCACAAGGGATTTTGATGAAATCCGGACAGCAATGTGGGATGAGTCTAGACCAACGGTGCTTGCAAAGGGGATGCTTTTTCCTGATAAAGCACGCGTAAGCAGGGCTTGTAAAATGCACAATGTTAAAGAGTGTCGTGAGATGCAGGTATCGGAGTCAAGTCCGACGGTATACAAGGCTATTTGCCGCAGGTGGTTTTGGCCATGTAATTGGATGTTGCGTGCGTCGAAGAAGAAAACAGGTATGTGGAAAGTGGGTAAATACATTCCCACCCACACATGCGAAAGAACCATTTAAAATGGTGTGTAACAAGTCCTATTTGCGTAAAAGACAGGTGCAGAAGAGAACGCGTATACGGAACCAAATGGATGTTAGTGATATCGTATATGCACGCAAATGTGGTATATGCTCGCAAACAGGCCACGACCGTAGAAAATGTCCTTTGGGTGGCAACAATAATCAAGCTCAGGGCGGGTGTTCTTCTATTGTACCTAACTACCCATGAGTTCATGTTGTAATAATTAGTTGTTATGTATACGATTTAAGTATTTATGAAATAATATTTTCTTGTTTGTTAATTATGATTTGTACTTTCCCTTTTTACCTATTTAAATAATAATTTAATATAATTATCGGTATATTTATCATGTGTTTTGTCTTGTCGCTATCACGATATTTAATACACAAAATATAGCGCCATTATATATGGCGCTATGTGTGTCTTGTCTTGTCGAACTAAAAAAGCTAAAAAAGCTGACCGGCTGACATAAAGTCGTCTTGTCAACATCATGATATGGCGCCATTAGATATGGCGCTATATGTGTGTTGTTTCGCCTATAAATAATGGGGTCATTGTAGTTATTTTGTGTGCTAAAAATTTTCCCCAAGAAATATTTCATTAAAAGTAAGTAAGATTTTTATTATAAGCAAATATTTCACAAATGGCTCAACCTGGTCGTCCACCAATTTGCTTATGTGGAAAACCATGCATGATGGATTGTGGGTGGGAAGGTGCTAACGCTGGACGCCGCTATTGGTGATGTATGAACACGTTGTACAAGCAACCCGACGAACCTACTTGTGAATTTGATGAATGGGCTGAGGAACTATGTTATCAAGAAAGCTACAGGGATAGATTACAGGAATTTCATAATATGTGGTTATACCAGCATAGAATACAAAATGAGGGAGATAGAATTATTACAGAAATGAGGGAGAAACTGAAGGAGGTGGAAGATAAAAAATGGAGAGCAGAATGGAATTGTGAAGCACACAAGGAACGCAACGAAAAATATAAACGGGAACTTGCGGAGGTGAAGGCGAGAGTGAAAGAGTTAGAAGAAGAAAAAGAACAAATGGAAGAACGATTTAAGTGGTTGGAGCGAAGAATAAATGACAACTGAGGATGGAGCATTGGCGTGTATGTGTTTAGTGTCATTTTCATATGTCATGTATTTTTATTATGTTGGCCTGTTATGTTTGTGTTTGTGTTGTAGTAATGTTTTCCTTGTTTGTTGTACTAAATTTTATTTTAATTTAAGTGGAAGTTAAGTTTAAGTTGTTGTGTTACTATACCAAATACTATAAAACGAAATGAGAACTAAAAAAAGTAACTGTCATATTCGATTAAATATTGTTGTTAATGTATACAAAAATATTATTTACACCAAAAAAACATAAAAATGGAAGACCGAATCAATGTGTCCCGCATCCGGTGTGTCTCAAAGTAGCCGTTGGCCTGAGGCGCATCCCCTGCCGCCCGGGTACGCTATCAGGATCATCATCATCAAGTCGTCTCCTTATGGCCGGATGCGGCACAGGATGACATGTATCGGTGGTGCTGTCAGGTCCAGTAGAAGGCTACATAATAATATCAAACTTAGTATAGAAAACTACATAACAATTCACAAAAATTTATATTGTCTTACCATAATCGTGTCTGGATCCTGAATGTAGTCATCTGTCGCAGCATCGCATGAAGCCTAAAAAAGTAAATTAATAAAGTTAAAGAAAATAAATAAGTTATAGTAAAAACAGTAATAAAATTAATACTAATAAACTCATACCTGCGCATGTGATGAGCTGCCATAACTAATTCGGTGCCCACTATCAAAATCTCAGATCGGTCGAGACTCATCTGTGGTAGACGGGCCAGAGAAATATCTACCCAACTCCACTCCTTGAAAATCCGAGCCCGTGATCAAGAATTGACCCGATGGGGTCACCTGCGACGTCCCTGGAGTGTCATAAATGCCAAGGCTGTAAGACGGCATGTCGGTCTCATGCATGCCACCTCCCATATCAGCAGCAACATCATCAGCAGGAGCCTCAAAGCCCCCTTGCTGGGGACCTCCTCTCCGCCCACGACCACGTCGTCCAGCACCAGCAGGTCGTCGTGGAGCAGCAGCAGCTCGTCGGCCACCACCCCGTGACATATATATATATATATTATAATTATGGGTTTCGTGCAAGATTTTCTGAGGCCCAGTAGTACCAAACTATCATTAATAATTTTATGTTTTTTTTTATAATTTTTATTCATATTTTTTAATAAATTAATTGTAAGATTTATATATATATATATATATAATTATGGGTTTTGTGCTAGAATATAAGATAAGTAAACAATTACTACACAATACTACGCTACAAGGCTCTACATTTTACTACGCTAAAAGGGTCTACTTTTTACTACGCTAAAAAGGTCTACATTTTACTATGCTAAAAAATAATCTAAACTAAACGGCATAAAAACACATAAATATACATGAGGATATTAACAAACACATTTTTTAGACTAATTTACATATTTTTATACAACACTAAAATTAAATCCGGATAAAATTTAACATGCTAGTTTCGGAAAAAATAAACACAAACCGAAATAGAACACATACAAATCAAGTAATATGCATTGTTATAAAAGTTTCAACTTAAAATAAATCGAAATACCTCGATTTAGAATTTTCGGAATGTAAATAGATCGAAATTTTGACTCCGGAAGAGTGAATCCACAATAACACGAAGCTCTACTCGATAGTGGGACCACCAATATTCAACTTTTATGTGACGGGGGGACCCAATTTTTTTTTTTAAATTTGGGGGGGGGGGGGGGGGGGGGGGACCAGAAGGGAGTAAGAAATGAGAAATGAGGGAGATGGAACGAAGAAGAAGAAGACGAAGGATTTGTATTAAGGGGTATAGCGCCACTATTAATGGCGCTATGTGTGATGGTAATAAGGGGTATATCGCCACTATTAATGGCTCTATGTAAGGTGTGTCAGTATAGCGCCACAAATAGTGGCGCTATACAGTAATGGTGCAGTTAACGTTACTGTATAGCGCCACTATTTGTGGCGTTATATATAGTTTGTTAACTTTTTTTTTAACACTTATTTGCGTATGTTGAGTAAAAAAAACCACATTTTGGTTCCGGATTCGTCTTCGAAATATCTGGATCCCGAATCTTCAGCTAATGATACGCTGACCGCAAACCGATCTATGAGAAAACTCTGGCACCATGTAACTGATCAAGTAAGTCATCAGTGCAATGGATATCTATTCTTCATTGTAACCTTGTTCAACTACCAATAGCCAATATACATACACATAGAACTATCCTTCTTCTTCACAAACAAGACTGGAGAACCCCCAAGGTGACACACTAGGTAAAATGAAACCCTTATCAAGCAACTCTTGCAACTGATCCTTTAACTCTTTCAACTCCGCTGGGGTCATACGATATGGTGGAATAGAAATGGACTAAGTACTAGGCAACAAGTTAATACCAAAATTAATATCCCTATCGAGCTGCATGCCCGGAGATCTGCCAAAAATACATATGAATAGTCTTTCACTACCGAAATTGACTCAACGGTAGAAGTATCAACACTGACATCTCTCATAAAGGACCCTTTCCCAACATGATCAAGAACTGGGCGAGGATCTCCTGAAGTACAAAGGTGGCAACACGCGCATCAGGTGCCTACCCCCCAGCAGGAGCTACTGGTGGCTCCTCTGTCGCTGCTCGGGCAGGTGCTTTGGCTGCATCTTGTGCCCCTTATTGGCCTCAGCCTCTACCCCAACCTTTCTCAGCTTTAGCATGGGGTGCAGGTGACTGATCATCGGATCAAACGGTGCGTGTCCTCAATATCTGTGAGAGAATAGAAATGTGATGACCCGATAGATCATCTTATAATTTAGAACCAAACTCTGTGTTTCGAAGCCTTTAGAACTTCATTCTAGACTTCCTCGATTTGCGTGAGCAGTACATGTATTAACCTCGGAAGGCTTATATGCTAAAAATTGATAAAAACAAGAATTTTTACCTTCAAAGTTAATTTTAGTTGACTTCGATCAACGTTTTGAGTAAATGGATCCGGACCCGTATTTTGACGGTCCCGGTAGGTCTGTAATGAAATATGAGACCTGGGCGTATGCCTGGAATCGAATTCAGAGGTCCCTAGCTTGAGTTATGAATTTTTATTAAAAATTAAAAATTTGAATCTAATGTTTTTAAGAATTGATTGATGTTTGGCCTTGTTGATACCAGGTCCATATTTTGGTTCCGGAGCCCGGTACAGGTCCAATATAATATTTATGACTTGTTTGTGAAATTTGGTGAGAAACGGAATTGGTTTGACGTGATTCGGACGTCCGGCTGAGGAATTAGAAGTTTCAAGTTTTCTTGAAAATTTCATTCGATTTGTTGCTAAATTCGTAGTTCTAGGTATTATTTTGGCTATTTGATCGTACGAGCAAGTTTGAATGATGTTTTAAGACTTGGGTGCATGTTTGGTTTGGAGACACGATGACTCGGGTGAGTTTCGGATAGGATACAGAGTGAAAATAGGACTTAAAAGATTGTTGATGTTTCAGCTGCTGGTGTAGCCCTCTGATCTCGCAAATATGAGACCAGGTATCGTATTTGCGACCTCTGCAGGTTCCGTATTTGCGATCTATGTCTCTCATTTTCAAAGAATAGCTGGGCCTTATAGTTTTCGCATTTGCGAACAACATTCTCGCATTTGCGAACTGGGACGGGGGAAGGCAATGATCACATGGTCGCATTTGCGAAAAGGGTCAGGCTCGTATTTGCGAGATTTCCTTCGCATTTGCGATGAAAGCAGGAATAGGGAGACCTTCGCATTTGTGATAGGTTCTTTGCATTTTAGGGGCTCGGATTTGCGAACCCCAGGTCGTAAATGCGACACCTGCAACTGATCAAAATGATTTTTGGACGGGATATTTCTCTCATTATTCAAATTTTCAAAACCTAAAACACAAAAGGCGATTTTCCAAAGAACTTTTCTCCCCCAAATCATAGGTAAGTGATTCTAAACTAGTTTCTTTCAATCTTTCACTACATTTTACAAGATTTCAACCTAGAATCTAAGGTTTTCATGGTGGAATTGGGGATTTTTGGGGAGAAACTAGGGATTTCGAATTGGGGATTTAGACCTCAAATTGAGGTCAGATTCCAAAACCAATTATATATCCGGGCTCGGGGGTAAATGGATAATCGAGTTTTGGTCCGAATTTAGGGTTTGGATCAAGCGAACCCATGTGTTGACTTTTGTTGAATTTTTTAATAATGGCCTAAATTGAATCCTTTGCTATCGTGGGTAGTTCCTAAAGCTTAAATTGAATTGTTTGGTTGGTAATTTTTTAGATTCTATTAGTCTGGAGGCTTGTGTGAAGGGAAAAGCTGTGGTTGAGCTTTGAGTTTGGTCGTTGGAGCGAGGTAAGTGTCGTGGTTAACCTTGGCTTGAGGGATTAGGTCTTATTTGCCTATTTTCTACGTGTTTGAATGTTGAGTACATCTTATGGGTGAGGTGATGAGTATCTATGCATTGTTGTCGAATCATAGCATTCTAGTGAGCCTTATTCATGAAATTGTAGCTTTCCGTGATCATATTACTCATGCTTAGACTAGTTTATCATTATGTTGATCGTTCTGATCATATTTACGGATTTCAGTATTGATATATCTATCTCTCTGTTATTATTGTTCCTTGTTTTGGTGAGGGAGATTGTTAATGCACGAAGGGTGATGCCATGCCATGTTTTGTGGGTGTTAATGCACGAAGGGTAATGCCGTGCCATATTGTGAGTATTAATGCACGAAGGGTGATGTCGTGTCATGTTATGAGAGAGTTAAATGCACGAAGGGTGATGCCGTGCTATTTATATTTCATTCATATAGTGAGGTTGAGAGTAAAAGCACGAAGGGTGATGCCGTGCAGTTTCCTTTACCGTATTTACTTGCTTTTATCTGTTTAAGGCATATTGGTTGATCAGGTACTTATCACTGCTTTGATTCTTTATTTTGTGATCCCCTCAGCATGTGTTCCTCCCAATATTACTTATCTTGTTTCTTTTATTGTTGTTATTGGTATGTACATTGTTATACTGCACATGTTTGTTTTGTAGGTGTCTTGCCTTAGCCTCGTCACTACTTCGCCGAGGTTAGGCTCGACACTTACCAGAACATGGAGTCGGTTGTACTGATACTGTACTCTGCACTTCCTGTGTAGATTTTGGTACCGGACCGAGTTGATCCTGAGCTTAGCTACTGGCTTCATTTGATCGGAGACCCAAGGTAGTCCTGTTGGCGTCCGCAGGCCCTAGCGTCCCCTTCTATACATTGTCTTTACTGTTTCATTTGTATAAAAACTAGTTGTATTTCCTTCAGACAAATTACTTGTAGTTAAATCTTAGAAGTTCGTGAACTGCGACTCCAGATTCTGAGTCGTTGTGCGTAAATATTAAGATTGTTATGGATTTTCGCGCTCTTTTTAACTTATTATGGCTTAATTGTTGTTAAACACCGAAAGGTTTAAGAATTTGGCTTAACGATTTCTAATGTTGGCTTGCCTAGTAAGTAAAATGTTAGGTGCCATCACGGTCCCGACGATGAGAATTTCATGCCGTGACAAGAAAGACAAAGATTCAGAATTTCAAACTCAACAAATTCGCACGATAAGGAATTAAGAAAGTGAAGTTTCCTAATAGTTCCATCGCCTCTCGAGGATAAGTACAAACGTCTCTGTACCGACCCGCCAGACTCCACTAAACCTACTTATGACTCGTAACACCTATGAACATAGAGCTCTGATATCAACTTGTCATGACCCCAAACTCCTTCCGTAAGATATCGTGATGACACCTGGTCTCTAAGACTAGGTAAGCCTAACATGCATGAAGAATTGGCGGAAATAATAATAAAACTCTCAATTAAAAAGAGTATAACTCCCAAAATTTGGTGAGACCGAGTCACAAGCTATACATGAGTATACTGAACATCCCTATATAACAGTATCTATAAAAGGAGAATGAAATAGAAACTAGATAGAGGGTGGCTCCGAGGCCTACGAACACCAGCAGGTATACCTTGAAGTCTCCGATCCAAGCTCGACTCACTGATGCCTAGGCTGGGATGAAATATCTTGATCAGCATAAAATGATGTGCAGAAGCATAGTATGAGTACACCACAATGGTACCCAGTAAGTATTACGTCTAACCTCGGTAGAGTAGTGACGAGGTCGAGTCAAGACACCTACTGAAATAAATAAAGAAACTGAATATAGTACAGTATGATAATAGGAACAATGGAAATGATACACTGAAGAATTATAACAAGAATAGCTACACTGAAATTAAGGCAATTAAGACATCATAGAAGAAAGCACATAACAAGAATGCCAAGGAAACGATGCAAGCAAAACACAAGTGATGTAAATTAAAGGTATCAACAAGAATCACTTCCGAGGTACTGCCTCGTAGTTTCATTTCACAATCAAATGACAGTCTTTCCTTATACCATTGCGAGAGCCTTGTATTTTGTTTGGAAAATCATTTTCCCAAAATAGAGACCAGCGTTTTATCCCACCATATCACAACACGTAACTTCAAGTAGTTCCTCTACTAGCAATATGCGTATCAAGCCTACCTTATCTCACCGCATGCGTTTCAACCCCAATCTTTATACCATCACATGCGTATAAATACCACAAATCGCATCTCAAGTGTCCAATACCACAACTTGCCAAAGAAGTCAACAATAATAGTATTTCGATAATAAATGGCTCATGGCCCAACCACAATATGTACAAGAGTCTCAATAATAGCAACCGAAAGTGAATAACTCAACAAGAACGATATTTGAACAAATTTACAACTTTGTCTCAATGTGAATCACGACCTTTATAACTTCAACATCATAATTCAATAATAAGATATTCCAAAAAATAACAACTTCAAGTAAAAGAACTTAACAGCTAAATAATTAACAAAGAAATGAGAGAACAAGAACTTTAACTAAGCATGTAAAGGCAATTAAAAAGTAAGGGATGAGACAAGTATTTACAATGTCAAGTAAATCACGTAATAATAGATTAATTATGATGAAGAAGACATGCTATGACAATTCAATTAAAGGCATGAAAGAATCTACAAAGCTTAAACCGGTCAATTGCTACATTTAGTCCGTGTACCTACTCGTCACCTTACGTACACGGCTTTCACATACCACAATTAACACAAAACAACATAAATCCTAAGGGGTAATTCCCCCACACAAAGTTAGGCAAGATACTTACCTCGAAACACGGTAACTCAATTACTAGTAACACTTTTCCATGATTATCCCTCTGAATGGCTCCAATCCAGCCAAAATAACTTTATACCATAAATACAAACTATAGAAAATTATTCTGAATAATAAAGTTACAATCTTTAAAGAAAATCAAAAAGCCAGTCCGGGGCTCGCATCTCGGAACCAGGCCAAACATACAAAATCCGAATATCCATTTAATAACGAGTCTAACCATTGTAAAATTACTCAAATCGCCTTTCAAATCCCCAAAAATTGGTCTATGAAGTTTTCATAATTTCCCCCAACTATTCTAACCCAAAACATTAAATAAATGATAAAAACAACGATGGATTAATGCATAATAGCCAAATCCGAGTTAGAATCACTTATCCCGATTGATTCCTTGAAAATGACTCTAAAAATCACCACAAACTGAGCTCTCTAAGTCCAAAAGATGAAGAATGAAATAAAACCCTCGTTTTGAATTTTAACACCGCTGCCCAGTTCTCCTCTTTCGCGACTGCGGACAAACACTCACGATCACGAACAACAATTCTTCCCCAACTCATACAACCTTCTCTGCGATCATGTAAAGCCAGTTGCGAACGCGATGACCAGATTCCTTAACCTACACGATCATGCTTCAGGCCGCGCAAACACGAGGAACACCGTGTGCCTTAGCCTCACCTTCCTTATACGCGAACGCCATCCACCTCACGCGTTCGCGATTCACAATCTCCTCAAACACTATGATCACATCCCATTCTTGGCGAAGGCGAAGAGTAAAATTCCATCTGCCACAACTTACTCTACGTGATTGCAGCACGTCCTCCACAAACGCGATGAAGGAAACCAGACTCGGAAAAATCAGCAATCCTATTTCAAGAACAATTGGTCCGAACTCAATCCGAAATACACTCGGGGCTCCCGGGATCCCGTACGAACATACCAACAAGTCCTAAAATATAGTACAAACTCACTTGAATCTTCAAATCATATCAAATAAAAATAAAACCACGAATCACACATCGATTCAAGCCTAATGAACTTATAAACTTCTAACTTCTAAAACTAATGTCGAAACATACCAAACCAACTTCAATTGAACTCAAATTTTGCAAACAAATTATAATTGATACAACGGACCTATTCTAACTTCCAGAATCAAAATCCCGACCCGATACCAATAAAGTCAACTCTCGGTCAAACTTCTCCACCTTCCAAACCTTCAACTTTCCAACTTTCGCCAATTCAAGCTGAAATGACCTACGGACCTTCAAATCAATATTTAGGCATGCTCCTAAGTCCAAAATCACCATAAGGAGCTATTGGACCGTCAAAAGTCAAACTACGGTCAACTCTTTCAACTTAAACTTCTAACTTTAGAACTAAGTCTCCCATTTCACTCCGAAACTCACCCGAACCAAAACCAAACACACCAGCAAGTCACATAATCACAATACAATATAGAGGACGTAATAAATGGGGAACAATGCTTAAATACTCAAAACGACTAGTTGGGTCGTTACAGCAAATCCTGAGACTTATGCTATATTTTCCTCAGATGTAGATACACCTGTATTGTAAACACACATCCGTACTTGTTCTTGTGTTCTACCTTGTTTGGGATGTGTGCACTATGTGACAAGGTTTATCTTACCTTATTTGTTGAATACCCCAAATCCTATCTTGGTTCTTCAAAACCTAGGTTTTTCCTCCAACTTGAAAACGAGAGAAAATCAATTAGGGATTGTGTTCAATTTTTTGGAGGATTTTTGGAGGGGCTTATCTCTGGTTATTTTGTTATATAATGAGTATTATATTTGCAGGAGATAAGCTCTTAAAAGGGCTCTTTGGCCTACCCGAAATAGCTCTTTTTGGAAATATTTAATCCTCTCATTTAAGCAAGTAGGTGACACACCTACTTGTCACCTAGCAGTCTGCACAGTCTTGCAAAAACACATATATCTCTCTACTCCAATGTCGTATTGACAATCAGTTTAATGCGTTAGAAAATAGACTCATAGATCTTCAATTTGATGGATTGATCACCTTGTAAATCTAAGTATATTGGGAGAAAATTGCAGTGACATTTGATCAAAATTTCAGTAAAACTTATGAAGTAACCTGTGATGACTTTCATCGATTTTTGTTCCACAACTGGCATGACTTCAAAACATAACACATGACTATCATACGACTAACATAACTCATAACATAACCTCTTTATCATGTTAAACACCCTAGTCTCACCCCAAAAGTACATGTTATAACATTCTCATTTTGTCGACTTTCGACAAAATATTATTTTTTTTAATTCCTTTGGCTTCTGAACCTTCCAATCCACTTTGTACTTGTTGTTAATGATCTTCAATATTTGTAAACTCTGAGGTAATATGATTAACTTATTTTATATACTTTCAAAGATGATCTCATTTTTTGTCCTACTTTAGTTTACTTACGATGCACTTTTACATACGAAAATATGGGGGGTAACAACAATTACACAAAATAACTGGTCGGGTCATTACACGCAGTCACCATGACCAGCTCACATAAGCCTTCAAGATCGTGACACTACCCACGCGATCACAATAAAGGCATTAGAAAAATTTGTAACTTAAGAATTTGTTCAACCGTCGAAACTCACCCAAGGATCCCGGGACTCCTCGAAACAATCAAACAAGTCCAATAATACTATACTGACCTATTTAAATGTCTCGAATGATGAAGCGAATGCAACTATTCAAATCAAAGTTGCTATAACTTCCAAATTACATGTAATGGTGCCGCAACACCCTCGAGCTCGTCGGGTTCCAAACCAACGATATATGTAAATCCAAATATCATATGAACCTACGAAAAGTCTTAAAATATGTAATGGTACATAACATAAAAGAGAGATTGGATTATTATAGAGAGTCGATCCAAAAGTACATCATATTAATTAATACTCCTTCCGTTTCAATTTATGTGAACCTATTTCTTTTTTAGTCCGTGCCAAAAAGAATGACTTCTTTCCCTATTTGGAAACAATTTACCTTTATGCAATGATTTATAACCACACAAAATATATGTGCTTTATTTTACACCACAAGTTCAAAAATCTTCTGTCTTTTCTTAAACTTCGTGCCCAGTCAAATGAGTTCGCATAAATTGAAATGGAGGGAGTATAATATTATTACCATTGGAAACGCTAACATAGAACTCATATGGAATACATATCACACCAAATAGTTTTATTTATTCATAAGGATTTGGGATGGCCATAATACTTCATCATACTGATGGGAACGGGAACAAATATCTATTTTCCGACATGGTGAGGCTCAAGATCTTTGAGGAGGCAAATAGCAAGTTCCAAAAGATCAAGGGGCTCTGGTGTGTTTTCATTCAACTTCTCATACACAAGGGTCCAAGTCATCCAGTTTCCTTCTGCAGTCAAAGTAGCTGTTATGGACTTGTATAATTCATTCATATAACCTTCAACAAAATTGAAGGTGATTGATTTTTATGCATCATCTATGTGTAGGACCTGCTTCGCATGCCTCTCTTTTCCTCCTGTTGTCAAAACAAATGTTAAAGTACACGCATTTAAGCTCATGTCATACATGATACACTTTAAATAAACATGGGACATGCAGAACAAATTTACGCCTTATTTGCACGGAAAATTCATTTTTTTCATGTTTAGTTCGTTTAAATATTTTGAATAATATTTTCCGAACACATTTATTTCAATTGAAAGAAAATGTCTTCCCTGCAAAAAGGAGGACATATATTTTTCAAAACTCTTTCTCAACCTTGTCCACCCTATTCCCCACCTCCTCCCCTACCTCTACCCCACCCCCACCCTGCGCCCCTACCCCTGCCCCCTACCCCCAACCTCACCTCTCTCCGTTAACGCCCCCTCCCCACGCCACCCCTTTGCCACCGCTACTCCGGCTCCTAGACCCGACCTACCACCCTTCCCCTATTTTGTCTCATAGTGTTTGCCGAAATTATATATCTTAAAAATATTCTCTCATACCTAATCAAACACCGAAAAAATAATAAAAAAACCGAAAAATATTTTTTTTCGTACCAAACACATCCTACAATATAATATCACAAAATAAAAAGAAGAGAGAAAGCTGAGAAATCGGTCACTTGTACCAAAGCAAATTGAAATTGGAAAGAAAATAGAGGCTTACCGAGAACGTACTTCCAGCCGACAACAGAACCAGTATTACCCAATTGACCCTCATGTAACGTGAAATTTGTTATCTTATCAGGAGACATGGCGGAGGTTTGGTGTGGATTTGATTTGAAGTGTTCATGAAGCAAATTTCCAGCACACTTCATCTCTATTTGAGAGATCAACTTGCCTTTGAGACCCATTTGTTAGCAGTGTGAGATTTTCTTACACGAGTTTGCTGATTTAATTTAGCGTGACCTTATAGCCTTTATATAGAGTGTCTCTTGTGAATAATACCACAGTATGTTCGCCGTGCTTGCGCACGGGCCCAACAATTTGGATTGGATTGTAGTTTATTAGGGTAGATATTATATGAAATGTCAAATGCAATGTAATTCAAGTAAAGTTAACTATTGAAGCAAGTCAAGGTTGGTGTTCCATAAACTAGGTAGAGTTAATGTCTTTTAAAGAATTTATTATAGCAACTTGTTCCTGTACGGGGAAAAACAGTACAATATCATTTATCTCATTTGTATTATTTTACGTGAAAGCCTCTTTCTTAATCTTTCCCAAAAAGATGACACATTTTCATTGCTCTTTTGGCATGTTTTTAAAGGAAAAAAATGGTTGAATATTTCCGCTACCTTTGTTTCATTATATAAGACATTCTCTCATTTTACCAGAATGGCAACTTTTTATATTTGAAAATTCTTTAATTTTAAACTTTTTAGTTTACTCTCATGATCTTATAATCATAAAAATACCATAGCATGTACATGACCCAAGGTCTAAGAGTACTGTTAGTACGTGTAAAATCTCTTCTTTTCTTGCTTAAGCTTCACGATCCATTCAACTATCATCATATAAAATAAAATCGAGGAGTAATAAGAAATATTTCTTAGTAGTTAATCCTACAAAAATATTCAAAAGTTGAAAAAAAATCAATTTTGAACTTCAATTTCTATTCAAACAAATATATGAAGAGAATATTTATTTCTCTTATTTAACTGGGATTTCTATAACATATATTATTAATAAAGAAGAAAGAGATTTCTTAATACTAATCACACAATATAATTCAAAAGTTGAACAAAATCAAATTTTAAAACTTTAAATTATGTTTTACCACTTATCTTTCTTATTTAACTGGATTTTTTATTTGTGTATTAATTATTCAACAAATTTCAAGAAGTGCAAAGTAAATTCTCCGTGATTGATTTAACAACCTTGTCCGTAGCAATATACGCAAATGTTGTTTAGACCTATTTCTCCATGACCAATTAGTAACATACCTATTCTATGTCTATAATTAACAATGACCTTGGAGAAACGCATGTAGTGAATGGAAATTCATTTCCTTTCTCTTGTTTTAATGGAAATTTATTTTGATCAATTTTACTCTTTGGTAAATCTATTGAAATTGAAGAGCTGGATTTTTGAAATGATAAATTTGTGTGTGGCATGTTGGTATGACACCCTTCTTCAAAAAGACAGCAAATGTACTTACTTACCATCAAATGCAGTAAATTAAGGTGGGGTCACTGATTCAGCAACTACCACACGTGCTTGCGCAACATGTGTAGCTGTTTTGGGCCTCGAAAATGGTTTAGAAGTTCCCTTTATTTACTAAACTGTGTGGTGGCATTTAGCGTAATAATATGCAAAAGCAATGGCAAGTATGTTTTCGGTGAAGCAGGGATGCCGGCGAAGTGATGTCTGCTTGAGCAGCTTCACTCGCACTTCTTACATATAGGAGAAAATCTACTTGCATGGTTGAACACTGTTAATCTTTGTATGTCATTGTTGGACGCGTGAACAAGTTTTAGACTGAAAATTCTTGAGAAATTAAACTTACATATGAATGCATAGCTTACTATATAAAGGCGGACCCATAATTTAAAAGAGGCAGAAGCACCAACTGTTGAGCAAATACTGGAGCAGGAATTCAACCCAGGCAACACACTAGTAGTCAAGTTACGTCCCCTCCCAACCAGAGTCGAATTTACTGTCGAACCAACGATTTCAATTAAACCCATAACTTTTAATACAGAGTAAAATATTATATGTAAAAATTCATCAAAATTGCAAAAATAGTTGATATGAACCTATAACTTTAAAAATATAATGAATTCAATTTTAAAAACTTTGAAAATTAAACTCATAGGATTTAAATATTAGATCTACCTCTCCTCCCAACCCCCCCTCCAAATGGTCCAGTTACATGTCTAACCTTTGAGTCTTAGGGTGCCAACCAAAATAGAAAAAATTAAAATCACTAGTGGTTGATCGAACATTCTAACCAAATTGGGCCCATATTTTACAATCTTACCGGGTTTGGCCAATCGTATATATAATTGAGAAAATCTCACTTTATACCAATTAATTCCAAACTATTTACCCTTTAATGCTCAGGTCCAAACTATTTATTACTCCTACTCATGCTACCCAAACTATTTACCCGGTTATTTCCCAATAATCTTACGTCTGCTTGCGATTGGTGGCTTTGGAAGTTCATCAACTCCTCGAACTGGCATGAGTGACTCATTCGGGTTTGGCTGATTGATTAACAAACTTGGTGGAGAATTCTGAATCTCCTCCTGTTTTATTTTTGAGAAATGAAGATTAACATAACTTCTGAGTAAAGACAACAAGCACAAATAGTGAAAAATAAAATGTATGGAGAAGGAATGATGTTATAAATAGCTAATAAACGTAGACACTTAATATTTTGACTATTGAATACCTTGTTCTTTCTCTTCATCCAAACTGATTTTTGGAGATTTATTGTACAAAAATTCAAATTCACCATTGAAGGACCTTGAAGCTTGAAACTCATAACTTGGTTTGTTTGAGTTTTTAATTATTTTGATCCGATCCTATATGGGTTTGTTTGGAAAGTTGATTGGAGGTTGTAGCTAAAGTTTTAGTCAATTTGGTGGAGATTTTGTAGTAGATTTTAGAAGTCTGGGTTGAAATATAGTTGAACAAGAGAAGAACACGAATTTGTATTGTATAGAAGAACACGAATTTGTATTGTATACTCAAATAGTATACAAATATACCATTTTGGTATACAATTCATTCCAACTATATATCCTATTAGTATAGCTATATACTATATTGGTATCATATACTAGTTGAATCATTTTTTGGTTGTATTAGCTGCATTTATTAGTACAATATTTGATTTTCTTTTAATAATAGTAATATAGTACAATATCTTGAAATACTTTATTATATTAATATGTGGTACACTATTTTTTATTTTTCTCTTTATGCATGTGTGTTATGTAATAGTAGTATAGTCATATAGTTGCCGAAAATTAAACAGTAAAAATGTATACCATGTTGGTATAGTTATATGCCATATTGGTATTGAACATTTTTTGGTTGTTTTGGCTGCATTTTTAAGTGAATTCTATTCTGAAATTATTTATATGAACGTGATTTGCAGTGCTGGAATTTTTTTGTGCTGATGAATATAAATTATGTAATAGTTTTTATAATTATAGGCAATTGTTGGAACGACTCATACAACTATATACCATGTTAGTATATGGAATGAGCAAGTTGCTTTGCGAATATTTAGCTTGCAATGCGAGCATGTCATTTTCTCATACTTTTATTTTATTCTTTAATGTTTTGGTACAGTAGTATAGTCACAGATAGTTGTAGCAATATTCTAGAGCAATCATATGCTCTGTTGGTATACATGTATACCATATTGGTATCATATGGTACTAGAGGTCTTTTTTCTACTTATATTTTTATTGCATTTTCTAATATTTTATTATCATTTCTATTCTAACTAGTGTATATGGAAATTTAGTGTCCGTAGATTAGGTTTTCTTGCTCCATCACTGGTTGGTGTTACTGCTAATGGTAGAGTATGTACTGATATTTGTAGGGAAGGAGATCAAGGTTTGCATGAAAATCACGTGGAATTAGAAAAAGGAACAAGAAATAAGGAAAAAAAAAAAGAAAAAAGAAGGAGTCAAATTTTGGTGTGAAATAAGTTATGGTAAAAATAACAATTATACGATTTGGGCAAAAATAAATGAATAAAAGAGAAAAAATAAAAAAATAGGAAGAAAATGAGAAAAAAGAAAAGGAGAAAAGAAAAAAAAAGGAAAAAAGAAAAGAAGCATAGAAATAAAAAAGAATTGTAGAATAAAGAAAAAATTTCCCATAAAAACTATTATGGGTAGGAAATGTAATTAGTTTATGGGTAGAAAAATAAATGAATAGACAAGGATAAATAGTTTTGTTTTTGTGGATAACTATGTCAAAAACCCCTATATAATTTAAACAAATTCATCCGTTAGCCCAACAATAAAGGCCATTTCTAAGGGTATTTTTTTTTCTTATCTTCTTTCTTGTTCTCTTTTGTCGTGGATGATTTCGCACCCCCAAATATTCCTCTGATATTGTTGTTCGATTCACTTTGTTGCTTTGAATCTCGATTATATTGATAACTGTCCAACTCTGGAATTGAATTTTTTTGAAATCGTGATTGTTTGTTGGTTGCACATCTGAGTAACTCTAGTGAAGCAACTTCGGAGCTTGAAGTTCAACTCAAAATTGAAAAATCACAATGCAGAACGACTCGATGAAGTTAAAACTTGTAGTAACTTGAATCTAGAGACCTGAGTTGATTGAGTCTGATTAATATTTGCTTTGAGAAACATACCAATTGAAAACGGAAGTTGAAGGTGAAATCGAATGTTTGTATATAATATTATAATATTATACAACATTATATAAAATTATAATAAGTACTAATATTTTATACTATTGTATATTTGTGTAATGACCCGACTGGTTGTTTTGAGGTTTAGCGTTTTATTTGGTGGTTTGAGACTTTCAGTAGCTTCATATTATATATTATGACTTGTGTGTATGGTTGATTTCGGTTTTTGAGCGGTTCTAGATTGATTTGGAAGAATGATTCTCGTTTTAAAAGCTTTAAGTTGGAAGAGTTGAGAAATGTTTGACTTTTGGGTAAACGGACTAAGGAGAGTTTTGATTATTCTGATAGGTTCGTATAATAATTTTGGACTTCTACGTATGTTGGGATTTGGTTTCTAAGGTTCCTAGAATAATTCAACATTATTTATTGAAAGTTGGCAATTTAAAAAACCTAAAAGTTCATAAGTTTGACCAAGAGTTGACTTTGATGTTAATGGACTCTAATTGGAGTTCCAAGAATTTGGATAGGTCTATATAATTGAATTAAACTTGTATGCAGAGTTTGAAAGTAATCAGAAGTATTTAAGTGTGATTTGGACAATCTTTTGAAAGAATGAATATTTAACAATTTAAGATAAATTCTATTAAGTTTGTGCCTCGATTCTTTGTTGTGATATTCCCATGGGTGTGTTGAGATTTTGGATAAGTTTGAATGATGTATTTATACTTGTTTGTATGATTGGATGGGGTCCTGACGGTCTCGGGTGTGTTTTGGATCACTCGTTGAGAAACTAGATAAGTTAAAGATTTAAAGTTTGACCATGGTCAATATCGGGTCAACATGACATCTTTTCAGTGTTTTGTATTACGCCCCACAATATTACGTCTATGTTACATTCTGCAGTAATATATTACGATGATGTTACGCTCCGCAATATTATATTACGACGATGTTACATCCTATAATATTGTACGTTGAAATTGTCATAAGATAATTGACCACGGCTCAAGGACAAGATTATTTTGAGATTAAACATATTATGCTATTTCAAAAAAGTGATAAGTAAATTCGTGAAGGTGAGAGGGTAAGCGAATCGAAAGAAAAGGGTCTTATCAAAATTTGAGATAAAATACGATCCAAGCTATAATATCCCGTACTTATGGACTAATGCCATATAAGGTACCACATGACCATGATATTAAGGTGTATAAGGTGTGTTAAAAGTGAGTGATATTTTGAGTAATTTAAGATAATTCTTAATTATGTGGGTAATTGGTTAATTATTGATTGATGAGAGATTAACAAGTTAATCAAGAGATTATCTATTAATCACAAATTTTGGATGAGTCAAAATCCTTCCCCAACGTGGCAGTCCACCACTATAATAAGTGACTCATAAATTATGTTGCAAAGTGGCAAAGTTAAATGAATATTGTGTGGCTTAGTCGTCATGCAAGTAAGGCTCACAAACCCACAAAGATAATATGTCTTTTATCTCATTAAGGAATGCTATGTTACAAAAGTAATGATGGGTCTCTCTAAATCACAAATAGAGACACTTACAATTGCAAAGTAATGCATGAAAGTCACAAAATTTCATATGATGGTATACTGCATAATAGCAACAGAATTTGCAATTCTAAGAGAGCACGGTGCAATATTTTTCAAGAATATCATACGAATTTTCCCCTACTTCGATCCGCCGTTACATGTTGTCGCAATTGACGTGTATTGGAAGGATTGTCAAGAGAATCGACTCAGGTATGTTAAGTCTATCCTTTCTTTATTTTTGGCTTGATCCATACGACACAGACGAAACGGGCAAATGCACAACTTCCATAAATGACTCTATTCATAGAAATACTAGAGATGCCTATGTTCTTGATACTCCATGTGTCCTATTATTCTATCATCTGTTCATGGGTCTCAGAAAATACGTAAGTTGATAAAGTTTATTTCATGATATTAATCACAAGCATAATAGTCTTATGATACTTCGAAAGATTTTATTGACGTACTTCTCATGCATTACATTTATTTACATTGACCCATGACCAGATGGTGCTATATACGCGTATATACGCACCACCACCTGATCAGCTGGCATACGTTGATGATTTGCCCACAGTGGCCGAGATGATATGATGGGATGCCCTCAATGACTTGATGGTATTAGGAATGCATATACCCATGCTTGGTATGACATTTATACGCATATGCATGACATTATAATATTAAATGATTCATATAGCTATTCAGATATACATGTTGAGTCTTTTACTCCATGTTTCTCTCATGTATATTGTTTATTGATTTTCATTCCTTACATACTCGGTACATTATTTATACTAACATCTTTTTTTCCTGGGGACACTGCATTTTATGCCAGCAGGTCCCAATAGATAGGTTGAGGGTCCTCCAAGAAGGCTATCAGCTCAGCAGAAGATGTTGGTGCACTCTATTTGCTCCAGAGTTGCTTATTTGGTCAGTATGATTTAGACATGTATTGATTGGTATGTCGGGACCCTCTCTCGGCCTTATGACGTTTATGTACTCTTAGAGGCTTGTAGACATATATCATGTATATGAAAGATTGTATGGCGTTGTCGGCCTATGTTCAGTGTACGAGTTATTATTTTGGCCTTATAGGCTTGTACGTCATATGTATAAGTCAGTATATCAGGTTGGGTCGTTTTATGTTGAGTGTTCGCTCATGTTTTATTCGTGTTACCTCATACGGACCTTCTGGCCCATTTACCCATGTTGATGTAATGAGAAAGATACGTTACCTTGGTACTCGGTTGAGTAAGGCACCGGGTGCCCGTCGCGGCCCATCGGTTTGGGTCGTGCCAAAAGTGGTATCAGAGCAGGTCTGTCATAGGGAGTCTTCAAGCCGTCTCTAGTAGAGTCTTGTTTATGAGTGTGTTGTGCACCACGCTTATAAGCAGGAGGCTACAAGGCATTCAGGACTGTCACTCTTTCTTCTTACTCTAGATGGTGTGGTAGAGCTCAATTATAAGAACTCAATTTTCTAAACTCTATCTTATTCATAATATGACGATGCCTACACCCAAAAAGATGGTTGGTAAGAGATATAGTTGTGGAAGAATTGAGTCAGAGGAACTCGATTTTTGCATCATGCTTATGATGGATAAATATGAGGTATTCAGCAGATCATGTGCGTACTAAGATGTGTAAGCTTCTTGACAAGGATCCCTAAGGCAAGAATGTCTATCCACTCTTACGGTAAAAAGGAATAAGAGAATCGGAAGGTAGATACAAGTTTCAACAAGTAAAAAAAGCAAGGTGAAGAAGAGTACCATTTAGGAAGAGAGACATAAGCATTTTGAGTTACCTTCAACAGTAACAGAGGTATGAATAATCGGCCACACCCATCTCGGTTATGCCCTATGGGGGCTAACAGGTGTAGTTTATGAGAAAGATGGGATATCAGGATCCCGCTAGGGTTAGAGTAACCAAAAATGGTGAATTAATTGTTTGAGTTAGTTGATATTTAAGAAGGATATTGCAAATGTGCTAATAGATCCCCTTGTGAGACCCCAGATGGTGAACTCTAAAATAGTACAACTAGATATGAGTACTACAAAGATAGGCACTGGAAGCCTCGAAGGGATAAATATTACCTTAGTATGGCTCCCGTCCCTAGTAGAGAGAAAATGTTAGGCAACCCAAAGAGTCAATGGACGGAGCATGGGGCGCTAAAAGCAAAAGGATATCTTGGTCGAGTTTTCACAATAAAGTGATAGACATAAATGTTAACTGGAAACAAGAATAGAATTAATGAAGCATTATGAGTAAGATATGATACATGGATGACAACGGTAGATCAAAAAGATTACAGTATTACAGAGTTTATAGTCAAGTGAAGGAAAAGACAAGAGGTGACAAGTCTCGAGACAACAAAAGGGTATAGGCCATAAAGTCATATCCTCATTTCGAGAAATACGTTTGTGACTCCAACGCGACTACCCAAAGGAAAAGTTAGACTCTAGAGTAATAGAAATCAGTATGGACTGGTGAACAAGATAAACTAAACATGAATTAGGGACTACGTGATTTGATGATGGTCGGCAACATGAAAATTTCATATTGTGTTCTGGCAATATTAAAATGGACCTCAGAAGAAGATTCATGAGAATGGTTATTTAGGAAGAGCTTCCCTAAAGCAAGAAATGTGGGCAAAGTTAAGCTTAAGGGACTGTATGTGCCAGTTATACTAGGTATCTTCCTCGTGAGTAAGGAATTTTGTTATCCTTGAAGGATTATCGCGAGGCGAATAAGGGTCATCGATGATGTGAAAAGACGCCTAAGAGGAAGAGGTAAAAAATCTATTGGTAGCTCGTCATAGCACTAAATCTTAGTACTACCCTATAGGGAGAAATATGGAGTGATGTGGCATTAAGTCAGAATTATGTGATTCTAGTAAATATGGAATGGTAAAGGAAGAATGCGATAAAAATGAGAAAGTGATATATTACACTTATTCAAATCCTACAGATATGCTATGATTCCAGAACATTATGCAAACACGACATCAAGGAGGGGAAGTAAGGGTTCCTGCCCAAGATGTTATTGATAGATAAGAAGCCAGTGCGAGATGCAAGTTAAGACAAAGGAAATGACCCAAGAAAGATTACGCGGAATATTGATATGAGAACGGGCCAACGAGTAATTAGTAGTTGATTCAGGAAGAGCCTAGTCATGGTTAGACAGGAGGTTATAGACAAATCAATAGATCATGCAAGATAAACATAGTGAACCCCAACATGGGGAATTCAGCCTCACAGATATAACATTGAAACCCTTGAGAAATATTCAGATAAGAGTTGGAGTAGTTAAAGGTACCATATGAGTGTTACAGAAGTAAAAAGAGAATGTCACTGGGATGACAGTCAAAACTTCAGTTCAGAAGCTACTGTACGAGCACATGAGTGTGAAGGTAAGTAACTAAGGACAATTATAGGTGAGTACGAACATACAAATTCTGTTGGGTAAACGATATAACAAGCATGTAACTTTACAAGAGCCAGAAGGTCTCCCTAAGTACTACAATGAAAGACTAGCTGAGGAAATAAAGAAGAAGGCTTCAACCCAAGCGCAGTGACCTAAAGAGGAAATGATCGTGTAACAACAGTCTCACAACAACATTGTAAGCACTCCAAAAGAAAGTGGCACTTACCGTGGCTAATGAACAGGAAGTAAAATCAAAAGTAATATTCGAATCATCTGAGTTGCACGAAATCTCTGACATGCGTGAGAACTAAGATAAACAAAGTATGCACGCAACAAGGGGACAGAAAGACCAGAAAGTAATCGCTTATGTGTAAAGAAAGCTTAGAAGGAACGAAAGGAATTATTCGATCAATGATCTAGAGTTAATTACATCATGAACGTAGTTAAGAGTTCAAAGTATTATCCATGCAGCATATATATTGACAATCATACAGCCGTAGAAGATTCTGGCATAAGTTAAAGGAAAGAATTGAGCCCAGGTCATAGACAAAGGATTGAATTGTTAGAAGATAGTATCATGGATATTCCATAACGTCCATAAAGGGCTAAAGTAATAACTAATACCATGAGCCGCTGATCGGAAGATAGCTTAAGCTTGCATAAAGGTTGATTAGAGGAGAGAGGAAACTAAAGAGTTATATTAACTAAGTAAATCAGGAGTTTAATTATTGGACCCAGAAAATTATGGACATTGTGATTGAGAACATTGCAGGATCACTCTTAACATCAGAGGTAGAAGATATAATACAACAACTATATTCTATGACAACTCTATGATAAATCCAGTTAGAGGAGTACTAGCCTCATAAGAAGTCTGTATGAATCTCTCACCGGATTATGTAAATAGGTGCAAGTATTATAATTGAAGTTCAAGTTGTGGATGTGAATTATACCTATGTGGAAGGGAGGTCATGAAAGCGATAAAAGATGTGATGCGAGACTTTAAGGTAAGTAAGATAAAGGTGAACAATATACGAGATACTCAAATGCAGAAGGATGTGAATAGTTCATACTTCGGATAGAAGGCTAGAAGCGCGGGGATTCAATATCCAAGAATGATAGTGGCGTCATCAGAGGCATATTTTCTAGCCTATGGTTTCTAGGTATTGAGAGGTCTAGTTAAAGGAGTAAAGAAGAGTTAGAGGTGATGTGATGCTTCGCTTGATGTTCAGAATAACACAAGGAAATCTATGGTGCAAGCAAGGTTGCGAATAGTATAAATGGATATGTGTAGTCGCAAGCTGAAGTATGGTAGAGCGATAAGGTTTTTGGAAGACAGAAGTAAGGATAAGAAAAAGCAAGTGAGAAGGCGACGAGAATGGATAAGTCCTCGGGATTAAGCCCATGAAAACAAAGAAGAGCTGATGGTTTCTCTAAGTTATAGAAAGCTCAACCTAACTTGAATGAACTTAAATGAGTCTAAGACTAGTAACATTTAGAAGAGATAGAATGCTGCCCTGATAATAGAATGAGGGTGTAATTGTGACAGATAAAGGATTACGTTTGTGCCCTCGATTAAGTAATGACTTGAAAAAAGAAGAAGAAGAAGAAAAGATTTTACTAACGGCACGGGATTAGAATATCCCTTATAAGATGAATCACGTTGGGATACTATGAAATACGATTATGGAAGTATCATATCATATTGCCCCAGGTGCATCAGGAAAATCACTTTAAATGTTCCGCGATGAAACGTAAGCCTTAGTGGCAAGGTATTACGTAAGAAGTTTCAAGTTATCCGTGGTATATCATAGATCAATATTGAGGTGAATCAACAATGGATGGACAAGTCACAAAGTATGAGATGAGATTAGACCGTCATTATTAAGATGAACAATAATAAGGAAGCCTTGAAGGACTTAGGTTTCTACATATGGGATGAGCAACGAAAGTAACCTGGAGTTTGGTATAGTATGACCTACCTAGATGCAGTAAAATCATGTGGATAAATAACCGGGTTTATGAAACAAAATATAGCAATATTCGTAAGTTCAACAAAGTACTGAGCAAAGAAATTCAGTATACCTATAGATGCCCAGAGGCTATCTTATCAAGCTTTGTATATGTATACAAGCTGATGCGTAGAGATTGGCTAAAATCTAGAGGAAAGAGGAGAGAAGAGTCGCATAGGTGCACATACAAAGTCAGAGTCGTACGGGCTGCATGATAAAAGGTAGCAACAGTTACGAGATTGAAAGGTTTCCGACCACAAGTCGTGGTGTGAGAAAGAGACCTAAAGGGGGAAATGCCTTGGCCTTTAAATTTATTCACAGAACAGTTGCCTAAATGGCAAGGACAATATTAAAACTATTCGTAAGAGCTATATGGTTATGAGACCGATAAATGCATCAGTTAATATTCGAGGACGAATATTCAAAAGGGAAGAATGATGTTACGCCCCTTAGTATTACGTTATGCAGTATTATTTTATGATGATGTTACGCTCTGTAGTATTATATTACTACGATGTTACACCCTGTAGTATTGTACGTTGAAATTGTCATAAGATAATTGACCCTAGCTCAAGGACAAGATTATTTTGAGATTATAAGTATTATTCTATTTCAAACGAGTGATAAGTAAATGCGTGAAGATGAGAGGGTAAGCAGATCGAAAGAAAAGGGTTTCGTCGAAGTTTGCGATAAAATACGGTCCAATCTAAATACCTCGTATTTATGGACTAATGCCATACAAGATACTACATGACCATGATAGTAAGGTGTATAAGGTATGTTAAACGTGAGTGATATTTTGAATAATTTAAAATAATTCTTAATTATGTGAATAATTGGTTGATGGGAGATTAACAAGTTAATCAAGAGATTAGCAATTAATCATAAATTTTGGATGAGTCAAAATCCTTCCCTAATGTGGCATCCCACCACTATAATAAGTGACTCATAAATTATGTTGCAAAGTGGAAAATTTAGATGAACATTGTGTATCTTAGTCATTATGCAAGTAGGGCCCACAAACCCTCAAAGATAATAGGTCTTTTACCTCATTAAGGAATGCTATGTTACAAAAGTAACGATGGGTCTCTCTAAGTCACAAGTAGAGACACTTACAATTGCAAAATAACGCATGAAAATCACAAAATTTCATACGAAGTTATACTGCGCAATAACAACGGGATTTGCAATTGTTTAATCTTTCTCAAGAATATTATACAGATTTTTCCTACTTCGATCAGCTGCTATATGTTCTCACAATTGATGTGTGTTGAAAGGATTGTCAAGAGAATTAGCTCAGGTATGTTAAGGATATCCCTTCTTTCTTTTTGGCATGATCCATACGACACAGACGAAACGAGCAAATGCACAACTTCCATAAATGACTCTATTTATAGAAATACTAGAGATGCCTATGTTCTTGATACTCCATGTATCCTATTATTCTATCATCTATTCATGGGTCTCAGAAAATATGTAAGTTGATAAATTTTATTTCATGATTATAATCAAAGGCATAATGGTCTTATGACACTCCGAAATATTTTATTGGCGTACTTATCATGCATTGCATTCATTTACATTGACCCATGACCACATGGCATAATATACGCGTGTATATGTATATGGGATATGGGAAAAGATTACGGTGTTATATACTTACCACCACCTGATAAGTTGGTATACGTTGATGATTTGCCCACAGTGGCCGAGATGATATAATGGATTCCCTCAGAGGCTTGATAATGTTATGAACGCATATAACCATGCATGGTATGACATTTATACGCATATGAACTACATTATAATATTAAATGATTCACAGAGCTATTTAGATATACATGTTGAGTCTTTCAATCCATGTTTCTCTCATGTCTGTTGTTTTCTTATTTTCATTCCTTACATAATCGGTACATTATTTGTATTAACGTCCCTTTTGCCTGGGGATGATGCGTTTCATGCCCGCAGGGTCCGATAGACAGGTTGAGAGTCCTCCAAGTAGGCTATCAACTCAGCGAACGATGTTGGTGCGCTCTATTCGCTCCAGAGTTGCTTATTTGGTCAGTATGATTTAGACATGTATTGGTTGGTATATCGGGGCCCTGTCCCGATCTTATAACGTTTATGTACTCTTAGAGGCTTGTAGACATATATCATGTAAATGAAAGATTGTATGGCATTATCGGCCTATATTCAGTGGACGAGTGATTATTTTGGCCTTATAGACCCGTACATCATATGTATGAGTCAGTATATTAGGTTGGGTCATTTTATGTCGAGTGTTCGCTCATGTTTTATTCTTGTTACCTCATCCGAGCCTTCTGGCCTATTTACCCGTGTTGTTGATGTAATGAGAAAGATACATTACGTTGATACTCAGTTGAGTAAGATACTAGGTGTCCATCGTGGCCCATCAGTTTGGGTCGTGACATTTTGAGTACGAGAGCAAGTTCGTGGCATGATTTATGACTGAAATGATCATATGGTTTGTGTCCGAGAAGTTCCAGATGAGTTTTGAGTGTGAAAATGAAGATTTTCTTATTGCTTGTATGTAATTACGAAAATACCATTTATGTCCCTAAAATTTTGAGATTTCTTTTAAAACTTCAAAATATTGTATCCTCATATTAAGGCAAAAATGGGAGATACAAGAGACTATCTTTGGTGTAATCTCGCAAAGATCATGTTCAACTTATCAAACATGAGTTTTATTATTAAAAATGGCTAAATTCTGACTGATAATTTCTGGCTGAAAAAAGAGGCCGGAAATTTACGACTGTTTCAGTAGAAAATACCAAAAAGGAGTTAATTTTTTTTTTCTTAAAATATTTTGATTTTGTTCCGACAATTTTGGTAGCTAATTTTGGCGTAAAATTGCGAGAATAAATTTCCGACCAATTTAGTCGGTTAGTAGAAGTCAAAATTCTAGAGTTTGACTAGCTTTACTTTTTTCGGCTGATTCGGCAAGAAAAAATAAAAATAATTTTTTTTTAAAATTCCGACCGATTTGGTCGAAAAGTACTGTAAATTCCAAAGCATGGCCTGTCAGTACTTCTATCGACCAAATCAGTCAGAAACCTTTTTTAAATTATATATTATTTTATATTTCCGACCGAATCGATCAAAAATCTATTTTAAAAAACCCCTCCCCGTCTCTATTCTATTCTTTTCCCCTCTTTTTCTTTTTCATTTTTCCTCCTCCTCCCACCTCCGCCCCATCAGAAAATTTACACCATCTACCCTTTCCATGGTATAGCTCTTTCTCCTCTCCTCTTCTTCTCTCTCGTGCTCGCGACAAAACTATGGCGGAACCCTTACTAATTTACTTTTGTAGCAGCCACCATCTCCACAAGATTTGGATTGTAGCGGCCACCACCATCTTCACCTCGTCCAGTTGTAGATTTCTCATAGCAAGGTTAGTTTTATTTTTTTTGGGAACTTTTCTATGGCTTGATTGCTGGGAAACTTAGTTGAATTGTTAGAAATTAGTCGATAAATTATTAAATTGTTCTTGTACATTAGTCAATTTTTATTCTTTGCATAATTGTTATTGTAGATCCCAACTATTTGAAATCCTTTTACTTGTTATGTTAAACAATTATGCTATTTAAATTAAATACCTTAATTTTTATATGCTATTTGAATTCCTTATTTTTTATATCTTAAAACATTTTAAATATTTATTAATGGCGACTATTTGTTTTGTTTGATAACAATGAAGCCCGTGGGTAAACTTGTGAAATGTGATGTAGCTAGTATGATTTTAACAATAGTGAAACTTATGAAGTGATTGTAAAATTAAAGTTTATTAAATAAAATAAATTTCTTTAGTTTGAAATTGTATTAAGTTTAAGGTTTCTTGAATACAATGTTTAACACTAATTGTTGCGTTTTAGTTTACTAATGAATTTGGATAAATCCAAAAACCTTCTTAGATTACCAAATAAGATGGATAAATATCAGATTACGCTAAAATATATAATTAAACTATTTGCATTAGTTACCTTTGAAGAATATAGTAAAATTTATTAGTTAGTGTAAGTAACATAAATATATTTCAACTTCTAATTCTCTTCTATGTGTAGATGGAATTTTGGGCATCATAGATGCATATATAATAGGAATCATCCGAATCGTACGAAGTTACAAGATGAATTTACAGAAGGAGTTGCTAGCTTTATTGCTAAGATAAAGACACTTGATGATTTCCTTATCGAAGGGACGATTAGGTGCCCTTGTATAAAATGCAAGTTTCTTAATTTATTGGGTCCCAATTTTTTTACTATTCATCTGTATAAGCAGGGGTTTATGAAAATTTTTTATGTGTGAACTGTCCATGGGGAGAGTCATGCTAGTGTAGATGATGGTCATTTTTAAAATTCTTTTGGTGGTTAAGAACATAGTTCCATAGGGGAGAATAAAGTCTAAAATTCTTGAATCAATTGACGAGGCTAAAAGTTCATCAAACAGTTAGAGGAAGCTAGTTTTGTGTATGGTGAAATCAGGAGAATCCATCTCCCACCATTAAGGCCTGTTCAGAATATCGAGACGACACCTCGAGGCTGTGAGATCAGGATCGGGCTCTCTATCTCGAGGATCATTTGCGGTCCTGCAGTAGGTCCAAGGCTCAAGGGTCCGTCCGCGACCCGACAAGAATTACGAAGATGGGGAACTCCCGAGATGAGCAGCTAGAGTCAATAGGCCCTGGCACCACGCCATGCCTAGCCGTCCCATCCCCGTGTCTTTACATTTAATGCATTATGTATCATGCCGTGTTCCCCCGCCTATATGAGGGGAACCCATACCACTTTGTAAAGGACTGATGTTGCTCCATTTTTTCACAAGTGCAATAATCTCTCTCTCTCTCTCTCTCTCTCTCCTTTTTTCTAAGCCATTTGTTCTCATTGGCCCGAGGCCACCCCGCGTTCATTATTTTCTTACTTGTTCTACGCCCGTCTAGCTGTGCAATGGCCATAAAGAGCCTTACTTAATCGTATTTTTGCTCTTTATCCCTTCCCCGACTGTCCCCAATAGCTCGATCTCAGCTCGAGCCTCGGGCCCTGAGGCCTCCATCGATCTGATCCACACTCGGGCAACATGCCCCTTCGGTTTGCTTACTGCTTTGTCTTAGACCACGTCTTATCTTCGCACTTAGCATTTCAAGCATCAACTGCCCTAAAAACTAGCTCGAGAATAGATCACGTATTTTTAGAATTCCATTTACAAATTTAATTGTTGTTACCATTTTCATGGTAAACAGTTTGGCGCCCACCATGGGACTAAAAATAATGGTAATTATTTTCTTGCTGGTTTCGTCACCCAAATGCACTTTATCTTTTCACACTTTTCTTGTCCAAGATCTTTCGATTTCAGGTTAATGTCTGGCTCGGTAAGCAAAATCGAGAATGACTACACCAAGAACCACAACGGAAGCAGTATGGTTGTTCTAACAGTTGACGCGACACCACATGACCCTGATAACGCATCTGGGTCGATTCAAGCGTACCCGGGCTCGCGAGACGCGCATACAACTCACTGACCAACGAAAAGCTCAAAAAATCCTGGCCCGGGAAGAACAGGAAGTCAATCTTCATTATATCTTTGAAATGTTGCAGGCACGAAAATCAGCTATAGCCCAGTTGCAAAACCGCCCAAGGACCCCCAACACAGCAGCACCAGAGACGCCTTCCCCTGTCGAGCGAGTGCTCGAAAGGTCAAGCAACAATAGATCGATGGCTGATCCTGCCATTATAAAAATGCTCGAGGACCTTGCTAAAGGATCGAATCGAGATCGTGGAAGCTCTTACAGCAACCGCCTCCCATGGACAATCGTCCGGGAGCCTCCTCGGTTTCGGTATATCCAAACCGACTCCTAGCAAAGAAACCGATACAAAGCAGTTGAGGTATCATCTATGCACGACGAATTGAGGGAGTGACCTAAGATGCAGCCCGCCCCTCAACGGTAGGAAGATAGCCCGAGAGCAGCATCCTCGGGGAACCTCCAATGGAACCAGGTTCAACGAGCATCCTCGGTTCTAGCATCTCTACACCAAACGGCGTGATTGCCACAAGCTAAGCTGGGAGCCGGGCAGCCTGGACCAGTTCGACCAAAACCCTTGCAAAAAGAAATATGGCTCAGTGCAGGAACCATGGGGTGAGCGCGAGGCCGCCAGCCCGGGAGAACGACGACCGTTCTATTTGATAGAGATCGCCACCAAGTATCATCGAGTGGTCAGGAAGGAAGAAGACCAGGAAAGATAAAGCCGACAAGCCACAACGTATTTCCACGGTAGTAAAAGGGTGATGGCACCCTTCAACGGTTCGAAAAATACAGAAAGAAAGTATTCACCACCAGGGAAATGTGGATCCGGAGAATATACCCAAATACTACCCCTAGATCCGGAGGAAGGGACACCGAGACTTCGCCTCGACCTCGTATTCACGCGCTGGTAATCCCTTCCCTCATTTAACCTATTCCGAGTAAAGCATGTGTTCATAAGTGCAGGTGTTCGACCAATTAAACCAACAACGTCGGGCCTAAGCCAATTGGGCGGTTCGGATTAACGAACCAGGTCACCCCCACATTTCAAACCTTTGATGGACCTTAGACGTCGGTCGCCATAACAAATCAGGAAAGCAGCACCCTTCATACAGATCGCGGGGGCTCGGACTGGAGCGCTGAGCCCGCGAAGTGCGGGCATGTTATTCGAATGACAACGGGTACACTACCCGGAGGTGATTTCAACACCTCTCCGCCAAAGAGGATGGGATCCCCCGACAAGGGTGGAACTTAGGCATTCAATGAGAAGATACATGCGATGAGAGGAAATCCCTCACCGTCTAACCAGCCGCCGGCACCAGTGCCAAAACCCGAAACGTTGCCTACGTATCCCGCAGCAAGGAGGAACTGCTCCACTCCTTCGATTGTCTTTTCTCTTTTTACTAACCTACATGCAGGCAATCGGCCAAGGCATTCATAAATCCCGAACTCCACTCGGAGATCCGAGGCCCCTGCAGGATCCTCTAAACTCTCTTTCCTCGACCAGGTTTGCAACCCATAGGTCTCGCCAGCAAAATTATTAGCAGAGCAGCATGCCCTCCAGAAAGGGCTACGACAAGATCGTTGGTTTTCCTCCTATAGTCGGGGGACGCGCGACAGTTTTCTCTTAAAAGAGCGCCATCTCCTCAGAAGGGACAATAAATGGCGGGCTAGGACTCGAAACAGAACCATGCAAGTAGGTCAGACAATCGGAGGAGCCGAGCCCGCGCAAGCTGAGCTCATGACAATGAGGCAGTATATACTTACAACTTATATCTATGCCGAGCAATAAAAAAATATATTTTTGGCATTCCATTACAGCCTCTATCTACGCCAAGAAATGAAGAATATATTTTCGGCATCCCATCTCGGCCTACATCTATACCGAGCAGTAAAGAATACATTCTCGGCATCTCATCACGGCCTATATCTGCTCCAAGCAATAAAGGATATCTTCTCGGCATTCCATGTTTTGAGAAAGATTATTTCGACATATTCGCGGAAAATGTTTCTCCATCAAACATGCCCCAATATATTCAGAGACTTAATATAATCAATTCAATAACTTGCACGACCCCTGGGGTCGGAACTCCGAGCTCACGAGAAGCTGTCTTCAAGCTTAAACAAACTCGATGACTCGGAGACCGCTATGAATCGCCATACAACTGGAAAAATCCAAAACTTTAAGACCCTAACGGGCCGCCTCGGCATAACCAGATATATTCTACAAACTGTAAGACCTCAACATGCATGACAAATTGTAAGACCTCAACAACCATGACAAACTATAAGACCTGAACAGGCATGACAAACTGTAAGACCTCAACAGGAATGAAAATCCTGATATTTAGGCTATACGTCGCCTTTGTAAGAATCCCTAAAGGGCATACCCTCGACGTAGACGCCTAAACTATCACTAAGGGATCAAAATGGCTACGTCCAAACGCATACGATTATGGTCGAAACGACTGATACAACCTAAATAATGCGATTCGAGGACGCCCGATAGTTGCTAAAAAATCGTAGGCCATTACTCCGATATACTTCGGAAAGAATCGGTTAAAACAGGCTTTTCTCCACAGGTAAAAATGAGCCCCGACAATGTCGGCTCCAAAAAGCAAAAGCGCCAATCTACTCGACCTACGAGCTATGAACCTTACGTGGTGCTCGAATCATCGCCGACAACGACTTGAAATCGAGGTTCCTCTGGAATCGACGACGGGTCAGGAAAAATACTACAGAAAGGCCTTAATGAGTGGATACAAAGCCTACACAAAGAACACGGGCAAAATACAGCGTAAGAGCCATTGTCGCCTGCTAAGCAAGCCTACGAGCCACATATTGAAAGGTCTCTATGACCAGACAGCATAAGAGCCATGTCGCCAGCTAAAAAATTATGACAACTTGAGGATTAAAATGAGCTCGAACCGTAATCCGATTCAGAGACTGGATCCAAAATAGTTAACTATACAAGCCTACAGGCCACATAATTAAAAGGTCTCTACGACCAAGCAGCATAAGTGCCACCATCACCAGAAATTTAAGGTAATTCGAGGGTCGATTACAGGTTGGATCACAACGCGACCCGGAGACTGGGCTAAAAAATTGCCAAATGCCCAAAGGCAGGAAATGAGAAGACACTATCGCCAATCAAAAATTTAAGGAAATTCGAGGGTCGATTACAGCTCGAATCACAATGCGACTCGGAGACTAGGCCCAAAGATTGCGATACGCCCACGGGCACGACACAAGTACTACTATCGCCAAGGTCTCCATGAAATGTAAGGGCCAATTACATCTCGAATCGCGACGCGACTCAGAGACTGGGCCTGAAGATTGCGATATGCCTACGGGCACGACACAAGTACTACTGTCGCCAGCGTCTCCATGAAATGTAAGGGCCAATTACAGCTCTAATCGCAATGCGATTATGAGACTGAGCCCATAAATAGTTGAAGCACATAAGCCCAAGGGCGAATTCGGGATCAAATCGACCCGATGGAAACACTAACGAGCGGAAAATCAGAAGATATAGATTGTGGGGTTCCCCCTCTTATTATTACATATTGATGGCGAGGCCCGATCTCGGCCCGCGTGATATAATGAAAGCAACATATATAAAATAAAGAAGACAAGGAATATTCTTTCCGCTTTTTCCGACGGCTATGACCCGGCGGTCTCCTCCTCATCTTCCTCATCATCGGATATTAGGAACTTGGCATCGAACTCCTCTCCTTTAGCTTGCTCGATCTCCTCCGAAAGATCAAAGCCTCTGGCATGAATCTCCTCGAGGCTCTCCCTTTGGGACCTGCACCTCTCGTACTCCCTACTATTGTTTGCATGATCCAAGGCCTTCTTTAGCTCGGCCCTAGCGGCAGCAGCACTCCTTAAATGAGTCGCCATATCCTGCCCCACCCTGGTATTATTTATTACAACCTCAGTCCGGACGTTCACCACCTCAGTTTTTGCCCTTGATAGCTCGGATGAGAGCCTCGCGATCATCTTTGCCCGAGCAGAATCACTCGCACGAGCGGCCTGAATTTGAGCCTCGAGAACGGATGTCGTAGCCTGAGCCCTCTCTTTGGCCTCGGAATGGGCACTAACACGTGCTTGCAGCTCAACAAAGTCATATTTGGCCGCGCCAACCTCGCCCCAGAGTTGTTCCAGCTCATCCGCCTTGTCCTTCAACTGAAACAACAATACATCAGAGACGACAAGATAGAAAAGTGGAATACAGGCCAGCGCGAAACACGAAATACCTATTTCTCCAGGAGGGTTTCTCGAGCACGGCTTCGGTCCGCCCCACATCGTAAAAAGACAAGCTCATTTTCCTTTGTCGCACAAAGAAGTTCGAGGGATCTTCCCCTTTCTCGAGCCTCCCGCAATAGAGCCTCACAGCGAAGCAGCACGGTTTTGAGCCTATCAAAAGCCTAAAGAAGAAGAGCTGGGTGAGTAAAGGGAAGAGAAAGGAGTAGGGGGCCAGAACATTCTTTCCACGATAGAAAACTTACCACGAGGCCGAGACGATGAGCCTCGCCGAGGGCCGAGGCGACCTTGGATGGTGCATCAATCCCGAAAGCTTGCCGTCCTACCGAACCACTCCCCCTTAGCCACTGCGGAGAGGGCACCTCACCGTAGGCCTTCTCGCACCAAGGAACATCTTTACTTTTGCCGATGCTCCTTGACACTTGAGCCAGTAATCTCCCCTCCTCCTTTGGGGAATCCAGTCTCGCCTCGAGTGAACTCTCGGCACCTACAATAGAGAAATCGAGCGATTCAGCAAAAGAGAAACCATCCCCAAAAAAAGGGGAAACGCCGGGCGCATACCAAAGTGCTTCGCCTCCCATCTCCCTTTCGAAAGATCTCGCCACCAGCGCTTATCATGAGCCCAGCTAGCTGCCAGCCTACAAGACCACTTGGCTAAGTTAGGAACCTCGTCAGGTGACCAACGAGTTGTTGTAAGCAAAGGACATGAAGAAATCATTATAGGGCCAACCTCTTATGAAGAGAAAGGCAGTGCGAACAAAGTACTTACGTGTGGAATTCCATTTCTTGGGGAATGGTAAAAATTCTCCGGGGATAATGTCGGTCGTCCGGACTCGAACAAACCGATTCATCCATCCGTGGTACTCATCCTCCTCGCTGCCGATCGAAGGAGCTTGAGTGGACCTACGCTGAAGATCAACTAGGCCGCGATAATGCAATGGCCGGTATAACCTTATGAGGTGATTAAGGGTGAACTCTATCCCAGCCTTATCAGCAAAATATCTCATCGACTGCACTATCCTCCAGAAGAAAGGGATGGACCTACACCAACGTCCCTTGATAACTTCTACAAAAATCAAGCACGACCCTGTCCGGGGGACCCGGCGCAAGAATGTGGGTATACACTCTCAAAAAACCGTAAATGTACATTTTGGCACTCTTCTCGGGGGAGGGCACTTGCAAAATTACGCCTTTCCCCCATCCGCACTCTCTCCTGATCGCCCCAAGGTTCTCCTCCCTCACCGATGAGACAATCCTCGACACATGCTCCCGATGGCCCGGAACATTAGGAGGATTCCCCGGCATGGCGACCTTCTTCAAGGCAGCACACTCCGGGCCTCGTTCCCCCGGCATCGGTAGAAGGCCGCTGGTGCCAACCAAAGGAGGAACACAGGGAGAGGTCCCCTTTATTCGAGGATCAAATGTCAAAGCAGCTTCCATGGCCACGATGGAACAAGGAGAAGAAGGGGAGGATCCAGACAAGAACTCTCTAAAGCAAAGAAATGGAGTGACTCGCACAAAGCGCCAGGCTCTACAAAGGAGACAGGCTTGAAAAGAAACTGTAAAATCACCGCTTGAAGGGTGGACAAATAAATATATAAAGGCCCAGAACATTAGGAGGGTTCCCCGGCGTGGCGAACTTCTTCAAGGCAGCACACTCTGGGTCTCGTTCCCCCGGCATTGGTAGAAAGCCGCTGGCGCCAACCAAAGGAGGAACACAGGGAGAGGTCCCCTTCGTCTGAGGATCAAATGTCATAGCAGCTTCCATGGCCACGATGGAACAAGGAGAAGAAGGGGAGGATCCAGACAAGAACTCTATGAAGCAAAAAAATGGAGCGACTCGCACAAAGCGCCAGGCTCTACAAAGGAGACAGGCTTGAAAAGAAACTGCAAAATCACCGCTTGAAGGGTGGAAAAATAAATATATAAAGGCCAGGCATCAGCTGCTTAATCGCCCAAAGAAGTCCAATAAATTCTGGCCGCGTTAAATGTCATCTTCTCCTTGGGGAGTGTACCGGCAGAACCACATCGGGCTCCCACACGACTCATGAAATCAAGGGACCTCGGGAAATCCTCGACATCATGAGTATCGGTTCGGAGGATCCATCGACGCAACCTCAAGGCGTGGCTAGCCTCGGGGCCCTCGGCCCATCCCGCAGGAAGGCATCATAGGGCCGACACCTGATGCTCGGAAGCAAAAGAAAAAAGTGGGAAAGCAACAAGAAAGAACTGGCAGAATAAAAATTCCTTTCGTGCATTAACGAAAAGAGAAAATGTTTTTTATACTCTCGGTCTCCCGGGAGAGAAAGCACATAAAACAAAAAGAGGAAATACAAAAAAGAGGCTTGGAGACTACTCCTCGCCACTATCATCTTCACCCCCATCAGGGACAATCAAAAGCACCAGTTTTGCCTCCGTCTCACGAGCCTCCACTAGATTGGCAGATAGCTCAAAGCCTCTGGCCTCGAGTTCTTCCAAGACCTCCTTTTTCGCCTTTGCTTTCGCGTGCTCGACAGCCCGGACCAGCTTCTGTTCAGCTGCCAGAGATATGTCACGAACCATTGCATGCGCGAAAGCCGCATCCTCCTTGTAAGCAGTAGCATCTCGCTCGGCCCCGACTTAGCCGCCGTCAAAGTAGTAATCTCCCGGTGAGTGTCCAAAAGAAGGCCCGAGAGATCACCAATTCGCTGGCCACAACCTCGCCTCGCTCCTTCAGCCCGGAGATCTCTACCTCCAACTGGCTGATCCGCGAGCTGCTTTGTTCAACCTATAGCGAAAGGCAGGACGATGGTTATGAGAATAACGGAACATGTGTGGATTCTAAGTGAAAAAGCAGGTGCGAGCAAGGCAGAGTACCTGAGAAATAAGAGCGGCCTTCTCTCGAAGAGTCGCCTCTAAAGAAACCCGAAGCTCCCCCAACTCTTTATCTTCTCGAGCGCCACGGGCCTCCGAGTCTTGAAGTTTTGAAGCAATGGTGTCGCGCTCCTTTTCTCGGCTAGAAAGCTCCTCACGAAGATGGAGGATGGCATGATCGTATGCCTCCTTACACTGCAACACAACGAAAAAATTAAGGGAGATGACAAATAATGCTCGGGAACAAAAAAGGAATACGCAAGGGAGAACTATCACCTGCTGCAGGGACCTCTCCGCCTCTTTGACGGCACTAGAAACGTCAAGGTCAGCCCCATCAGTCACGCTATCAAAGATGTTGGCAATAAAACCTCCCCCTCAAAAGGAGTACCGTCCGTGACACCGATCATCCCTTCGGCATCCCTCAACTCTCCCGATGAGACCGGGTATTTCTGAAACAGATCGTTCGCACCGCCAATCTCTTCGAATAACAGCTCATGTCCTTGGAAGGTCCCGAACTTCTAACCATCGGGCCCAACAGTCCTGCTAGTAGAAGCCACATCAAATCCGGCCGTGCGACTTGAAGCCACAACAACATTCTCCTTGAGGCCCCCCCGACTCTTTACCCCTGTCGAACCTGGCCGTCCCGGACTCAGCAGCCTCCGACTGAGGTACGTGTAACTCTCTCATACTGGACCTCGTCCTCCTCCTCAACGGACTTCTATCCTTGTCCTCCCCCTCAGCGTCAGGATTCGACCCGGATGCTAGAACAACAGTTTCATCAGGACAAGCAGTGGCCGCCCTGTCTTTCCTTTTATTGTTCGTATCAGGCCCCCTGGCCTCCGCCTCACCATCGGGGGGTGGCATCATCTGGATATTCTCTCCAAGGCCTGCATCACCACAAGAGACGCAACATATCGCCACTTAGAGTTCGAAAAGAAACACGAAAGGTGAAGCACGAGCAGTGAAGAAGCCTCACCATGGTTCTTAGCCACCGAGTGCTTTTTGGACATGACGGTCCAGGACTGGAGACGATACGGGAACTTTGCATCCAAGCGCCTAATCCACCCCTCCAAGTCTAGGACTGCCTCGGGATACCAAGAAACCGTTGGAGAAAGCGCAAAGGGGATTGTCTGACACATAAAAGAATAATTGAGAAATGGCTAAAGAAAAGTTCACTCACGCTGATCATTCCATCGCTCTGGAAAGGGAATCCTCCAGGCCGGGATGATATCCGAGGTCCTCACTTGAACGAACCTACTCAATCATCCCCAGTCCTTCCCCTTGTCAATGCTTGTGAAGAAAGATTTCTTGGACCGGTGTTGAAACTTGATTAAGCCTCAATACAGCCGCGGACGGTACAACCTGATCAAATGGCCGAGGGTAAAAACCTCACCCATTACCCCTTCTGTAAAATGTCTGAGCATCAACATAATCCTCCAAAAGGATAGGTAGATCTGACCGAGGGTCACCCGATATTGAGCGCAGAAATCAAGGATAACCAGGTCGATTTCCAAAGGAGGGGATCCGGGCGATTTACTAGGACCCAAGGTGAATGGGTAAGTGTACACATAGAGAAATCCATCCTTAAAGTCAGTAATGTTGTCACGGTAGTCAGGAATTTCTACCTCCACTGCCTTACCCCATCGGTAGTCCTTCTTCACTTTGTCGACATCGGTCACGACGCTGACGTATAGGGATACATGCTCACATTGACCCGGTGTGGACGAGGGAGTTTCTATGTCAAAATCATCCGATGTATCAATATCGGGAGGGGTCAATGCTCCAACGTGGGAACCGATTTATTTCCCCCTCAGGCGATCGAGACGACAATGCAGTATCACCCCATCGAGGTACCGTCCTAGAAGTCATGGCCATAACAGATGGTAAAACCTTTTTCGTAAAGAGAAGGAAAAATGTAAAGGTGTCAAACTGCAAAATTCTGGGTTAAAAGCCTGAGTAAAGGATGAGGAAGGGGGAGTATCTAGCAGTCGGAATATTTATAGCAACCGCAGGGGAAGCAGAAGAAACGAACCTATGACAGTTCATGAGCTTCTCGATTACCGCATTTGAAGGCTGCCTTACACGGTTCCCTGGGACATGGCATTTAATGCTCTTAGACGGTTGTCGTCATGGCAATAATGGCCTTGAGACGACAATTCAACATCGTTTCCTATCACTCCAATCTAGGAAACACAGAGACTATCTATGTATGGTGAAATCAGGAGAATCCATCTCCCGCCATTAAGGCCTGTTCAGAATCGAGACGACACCTCGAGGCTATGAGATCAGGATCAGGCTCTCTATCTCGAGGATCATCTGCGGTCCTGCAGTAGGACCGAGGCTTAAGGGTCCGTTCGCGACCCGACAAGAATTACGAAGATGGGGAACTCCCAAGACGAGCAGCTTGAGTCAATAGGTCCTGGCACCACACCATGCCTAGCCGTCCCATCCCCGTGTCTTTACATTTAATGCATTATGTATCATGCCGTGTTCCCCCACCTATATAAGGGGAACCCATACCACTTTGTAAAGGACTGATGTTGCTCCATTTCTCTACAAGTGCAATAATCTCTCTCTCTCTCTCTCTCTCTCTCTCTCTCTCTTTCTCTCTCTCTCCTTTCTTCTAAGCCATTTGTTCTCATTGGCCCGAGGCCACCTCGCGTTCATTATTTTCTTACTTGTTCTACGCCCGTCTAGCTGCGCAATGGCCATAAAGAGCCTTATTCAATCGTATTTTTGCTTGTTATCCCTTCCCCGACTGTCCCCAATAGCTCGATCTCGGCCCCGAGGCCTCTATCGATCTAATCCACACTCGGGCAACAGGCCCCTTCGGTTTGCTTACTGCTTTGTCTTAGCCTACGTATTATCTTCGCACTTAGCATTTCAAGCATCAACTGCCCTAAAAACTAGCTCGAGAATAGATCACGTATTTTTAGAATCCCATTTACAAATTTAATTATTGTTACTATTTTCACGGTAAACAAGTTTCCCGCTTTATGAAGGCTCAACGCTTTTCAAGTTGTCTGTTGTAATTAGATTACTAATAGCCTGTTTAGCCAAGCATTTTTTATGCCAAAACTGCTTTTTTAAAGCTAAAAGTGGATTTTTCTCAAAAATTGAGGTGTTTGGCCAAGCTTTTGAAAGCAAAAAATGCTTTTGAGGGGAAGTAGAAGCTGTTTCGGAGAAGCAAAAAAAGTAGTTTCTCTCAAAAAATATTTTTTTGAAAAGCACTTTTGAGAAAAATATACTTAGAAGTAGTTTTAAAAGCTTGGCCAAACACTAATTACTACTTAGAAGTGCTTTTAAAACTAATTGGACAAACACAAAATTCTTCTCACCAAAAGTACTTTTGAGAAAACACTTTTGAGAAAAAGCACTTGTCAAAATAAGCTGATTTTTGCAGCTTGGCTAAACTGGCTATAAGTATTAAATTAGATAATTCTATTTCTCAATCCGGTATGGATTCAATCATTGGCCTTATGAATGAACATAATCCGACAAAGATTGACCTGCCCAAAGAGTTTTAAACAACAAAGAAATTGGTTTTCAAGTTGTGTCTTTCATCGGAAAGGATTGAATGTTGTGAGAAAGGTTGAATGTTATTCTATAAGGATGATGCAATTTTAGAAAATTGTAAATTTTTTAATCAGTCGGGTTACAAAGAACTCACAAATGCTAAACAGAAGAAGGTTCCGGTGAGGCGATGCACTACTCCCCTTTTATACCAAGGTTAAAGAGGTTATATGCATCAATGAGTTCCGCTTCTCATATGAGATATCATTATGAACATAGAAGGACAGATAATGTGCTATATCATCCGTCATATAGAGAAACATGGAAGCATTTTGATAGGGTGTTCCTAGACTTTGCCAGTGAACCAAGAAATATTAGGTTTGGATTATGTGCTGGTTGATTCACTCCATTTGCAGTATTTGCTGCACCATATTCATGTTGGCCAGTATTTATTATGTCGTGTAATCTGCCCCTTGAACTTTGTATGACAAGCCAATATTTGTTTCTAATTTGTATTGTTCCAGTTCCACGCAATCCAAAAAATTGATTGATGTATACATGCAACCCCTAATTGATGAGTTGAAATTATTATGGCCAAAATCTCAGACTCCGTGGTGCTTTAATGTGGACTATAAATGATTTTCCTACTTATAGAATGATATCCGGGTGGTCAACTGCCGGAAAGTTAGCTTGCCCGACTTGTATGGAAGACACAAAGGCATTTACTTTGAAACATGGAGGCAAGAACACATGGTTTGATTTTCATCACCGCTTCTTGCCAATGGATCACGAGTTTAGGAGAAATACTAGTGCATTTATGAAGAACAAAACTAATTATGAGGAGCCACCACATGTCTTGTCGCTTGAAGTGATTTGGAAAAGAGTTAGGAATCTACCTAAAGTAACAGAGTATCCACTGTCTAATAAGATACCGGGATATGGTGTAACACACAACTGGACAAAACAGAGCACATTTTGAGAGTTACCTTATTGGAAGTACAATCTTCTTAGGCATAATAGTGATATCATGCATATCGAGAAGAACCTTTTTGGTAACTTGTTTAATATTGTGATGGGTGTAAGAAACAAGACAAAAGATAACTTGAAGGTCATGATGGATTTGAAAGAATATTGTAGGCAAGTCTTTGTACTTGACATACTTGAACAACAAGATTTAAAGCCTTTGGATGGGAGAAGAGAGATTTGTGATTGGGTTAATAATTTGACGATGCCTGATGGATATGCATCAAACTTAACTAGGTTTGTTGACATGAAAGAAGGGAAGTTGAAGTCTATGAAAATCCATGATTGCCACATTTTCATGGAACCTTTGATGCCTATTGCGTTCAATGCTTTGCTTATAGAATATAGAAGCCCATCATAGAGATATGCTTATTTTTCAAGGAGTTTTGCTGTGCACATTGAGGGCGGAGAACCTAGCTTACATAGACAGTAACATTCGCTTAACTTTAGTTGACGAAAATTTTCACGCTTGAATTTTTTGATGTCATGGAATATCATCCAATTCATCTTGAACAAGAGGCACAACTAGGAGGTCCGGTTCAATGTATATGGACGTATCCCTTCGAGAGGTAATTATCTTTAATCAATTATTCTTATGTGTTTTAGTTAAGCATTATCTCATCTTAAAAGGGTGCTATGCAGGATGATTGGCAAATTTAAGCAGATTGTGAAAAATAGATCAAGGATTGAGGGATCAATATGTGAGACATATCTGTCTCGAGAAAACTTCTTATTTCTTTTCATATAATTTTGAACATGATGTGCCATGTTTAAGAAATAGACTCGATCGGAATGATGATGGTGGCAATATCGATCCATTGGTACCACCCTTTTTCATATTCATTCAAACTGGAAAAGGCGGTCTGAAACATAGTCCAACACGATTTTTGACTAAGATGGAACTAAAGTCAACTACAACACATGTTCTACTAAACTATCCCGAGTTCCAACCTTATTATACGTAAGTGTACATTTATATTGCCGACTTACATTCAAGCTCAATTATCAATCATTTTGACTAATGAAATTTTCAAATCTGTGGGATTGTTGGTTTGTGGGTACATATGGGCATGAACATTTTTAACCTAGGTTTGTAGAATGGTTTAAACACTTTGTAAGTATTGGCAAAGTTTCTTTCAATGCAAATTATTTTCAATTGTATGTACCTTTTAGTTTCTAATTAATTGTTATATATTGGATTCGCTCTAGGTTCATAATCTAGATAATGGCGTAAATGATCCATTTTTGCGTGATATTTCTTGGGGACCTAGCCAGAGGTCAGAAGGATGTCTAAGTACCCTGTCAATGGGTACAAGTTTCAAACAGAAGAATGGTCCAAGGGAAAAAAACAATAATGGTGGCATGTGTGTGAAAGATGATGGTGATGTTGATTATTATGGTGTGCTTCAAGAGATATTAGAACTTGAGTATCGTGTTGGTTGGCCGAAGAAAAAGTTGGTACTCTTTAAGTGTAAATGGTATCCAACACCTACTAGAGCTACAAACGTGCATCCTCCGTATAAAATAGTTAAAATAAAAGCACACGGGGATGTATAGACTCTATGACCCATTTATCATAGCACAAAATGTGATACATGTGTATTACACACCTTATCCTTTGAGCAAGAAGAAGGCTGCATGGCGGGTAGTGATAAAAATAAAGCCCGTAGGTAGAGTTGAGGTCGAGGATGCATTATATTTACCGTACTATAATGACGTTTCAAGTGCTGAAACAATGGTGGATGATGAACTAGTAGGCGAATTGCAGGATAGTGAAGGACGTTATGAAGAATCCGAGCCTTCAATCCTTAGATCAAATAAAAATGAGTATGAGTAAGGAACATCCATGGCAAACGAGGATGGAGATTCAACCGATGAATATGACGAAAGCGAGGATGAAGAATTAAATGTTGAAAATAAAAAAAATTATGATGAAAATGAATATGATCAATATGAAGAAAACAATGAGGATTGAGTTGTTTGTGTGTTTTATGACTTGTTTGATTTTTTATGTTATTCCTTATGTTATTTTTTATTTTATATCTTGTCGAACTTTATATATGTTCTCTTCTTTATTGTTATAATATGTAGAAGAATAGTTTTATATTAATACCTGTTGATTTTTCATTATTATATTTGTTTTACTTAAATTGCACAGATAACTTCTAAAGGTAAAGAACCGAAACAATCTAAGAAGAAAAAATTATTTTGCCATCTATGAGTGATCATATTCCTTCACATATGCCTAGGATGAGTCCTCCTCCTAGTGTTTCTCGTCCTACTCAGTCGACGACTGATAACTAAGGATAATAGTTTATTTTACACTCCTTTTTACTTGAGTTTTGATTGAAAATGTATACAAAATAGTCTCAAAGGCTTACATGTTGTACTTGTTTGCAGAGTTTGGTAAAAAGGTAAAAATTAGTCAAAACCAGCTCAAAAAGGAGTGAAACATGCACAAGTACCAAGAAAAAGCCAAAGCACAGTTGCAACAGACCCACCGCGGCCGCAATCCATTTAGTGCGGTCCGCGGTGAGGAGATTCAGAGAAGTGCAATTTTGGAAGCTAAAGCATTGCGGCCGTAAAGCATTTTGTGTGGATCGTAGTAGCCTCACCGCGGCCGCAATCGAGTTTATGCGGTCCGCGGAGCAAAGATTCAGAGAGATCAGATTTTAAAAGTTGGAAGCTAATGCGGTCCGCGGTCCTTTTTGTGTGGATCGCAGTTGAAACCACCGCGACCACAGTGCATTTTATGCGGCCCGCGGTGGCCAAATTCAGAGAAGGTATAATCAAGCCAAGAAGCCTCATCGCGGTCCGCGGTGCATTTTATGCGGACCGCAGTACCTCGTCAGGGGTATTTTTGTCCAAAAAATTCAGCCCAGTATAAATACATTCTTTTCACATTTTAGGGTATCTTTTGTAATTTGTTTTGACTCCAGAGCACGTGAACGGCTGTTTTGTTCTATTTTGAGTAATTTGTTGCTACTTTAACACTGAATCTTCATTATTTTAGCTTGTAATTAAATCTTATGGGTTATTCTTCATCTATTTTCCTGATTTCTTTCATTATTATGAGTAGCTAGACCCATTAGCTAGGGTTGTGGCTCAACCCTAGTGTAGGTATTTGATGGGTCTTTTGATTTAAGGTTTAGATGTTTATAGGTGCTTGATATTTGGACTGATTTGTGTTTTTTCATGTTGAATTAGTAGTTGTAAATACTAATTTGTGCCTATTTGACTTGGGCTCTTCTTGAGAAAGAGAGTTTGAGTCTAGGAAAATCATTCCAACAAGGAATTGGGGTGTAATCAAGAGATTGATAGCCCCAATTAAAGGGTTAAACCTAGAGATAGTAATACCCAACTTGAGCCTATATTGCTTGCACCATTTTGACACCCAATTGGTCTTGAAAAAGTCAATTTGGGCAAAGTCACTCAAGCTACCGAGAGGTATGGAGTGAGTAATTCTGTGCATTGGCTATATCGTAATTCCCAATATAACATGTTTGCCTTAGGGTTTAGATCCCGTCAAGTATTCACCTAGGAGAAAGTCACTTCCTTTGTGCCTCTTTAACTATCTAGAATACCTTACAAGCATATTACTCTTAGTTTAATTTAGCATACTATTAGCATAAAAATTAGAAGTATTAAACAACAAAAGATGATTGGAAGTGTAATTAAGAGCACTACGCACTACTAGTTTAGATAGAAATTCAATTCCCACTTCTAGCTCCCTGTGGATTCGATCCCGACCATCTCGGGTAAAAGCTGCTTTAACCCCTCTCGCCACTTTGTAGTGGTGTAGGGTTGGCTCCGATAAAATTTTTGGCACCGTTGCCGGGTAGCTAACGGTTTTGGCTATCTATCTAAATAGTTTTGTGTATTGTTCTTTTTTATTTATGCGTTACTAATTTGTGTGTGTCGCAAATTCAGGTACAAAATGGCAGCAAACAACGCACCTCTTGGAGATCTTCCGCCGAGAGAGGAGGTAGATGCCAATATTGATAATGAGGTTCCTATAGTATCTTAGGCTCAAAGGAGAGGCCGTCAAGCCAATGATAATGTTCCAGACCCTCCCCTGCCACCTCCATGAGTGGCTCCCTGAGTGCTCCCCAACTAAGGATATGCTAGTGCAATTGTCCCACCCCGAATCCGGGCTGACAGTTTTCAAATTACAAATGTGATGCTGATGTTGTTGGAGCAGTGAGGGTATTTATGGGTGCTCCCCATCAAAATGCTTACAAACATCTCAAGGGTTTCGTTGATACCTATTGGGGGAGCAAGCAAATTAATGTGTCAGAGGATGCACTTCGGTTGAGATTATTCCCTTTCTCACTTAGAGGGAAGGCATTGGATTGGCTTGAACGACTTCCCAACCATTCCATCACAACTTGGGATGAGTAGGAGGATAAATTCATTGCAAAGTTTTTCTCGCCGGGGCATATGACAACATTGAGGGATGAGATCTTAGCTTTCAAGAAGGAGCCCACCAAACCATTACATGAGATATGGGAGAGATACAGAACCATGGTAAAGGAATGTCCCAACAATAATATGACTGAGGCAATGATACAACAGACATTCTACCGGGGCACTAGCACAACAAATCAGTGTATAGTGAACCAACTTGCCGGGGGCAATTTCATGAAGTCGTCTTATGATGAGGCTTATGACATTCTTGATGAGATGGCTGACACGTCCTCCGCATGGCAAAGTAGAGCCAATGTGCCATACGGTGACCCCACGGTCACTCACTTGAACAAAGAGCTATATGATCATGGGCAGACAATAGCAGAGCTGACAACAACATTGAACCAGCTAGCAAAGGCACAATTACAGCAGGTTCAAAATCCACGCCAAGTAAATGCTATGGACGGTGTCAACATGTTGGTGAATAGAAGAAGACAAAGAGGTCAACAAAACCAAGGGAGTTCGGATCAATATGACAATGATAGTGGTGGATTACAAGATGATGGTTATGATGGGCATAATGAAGAAGTGCAATATGTGAACAATTATCAGGGCCAAAGAGGCAATTCTTCCAATCAAAAACAATGGAGGCCCCAAGGCAATTGGGGAAATCAACAAAAATAAGGGAATAGTAACTGGGGGAACAACAACCAAAATTCCAATTGGGGAAATCAAAACAATAATCAGAACAATCAGGGTAATTGGAATGGCAACAACAATAACTGGGGTGGTAACACCTATCAGGGTGGTTGAACCAATGGCAATCAAGGAAACCAGGGGCAAGGCTTTCAAAGGCCCCCAATGTATCCACAACTGAACAATCCACCCTCATTTCCATCCCAAGGTACTAGTTCTTCCAACAATAAAATGGGGAGAATTAAAATGATGTTTGAACAGATGATGAAAAAAAATGCGGTCTCTGATGCTCAGTTAGCTTCACATAATACTTTAATCAGAAACTTGGAGGCTCAATTAGGCAAAATCTCACAATCCTTGAATACTCGCAGTAAGGGGGCTCTACCAAGTGATACGATAGTAAACTCGAAGGGTGGGAACAACTACGGGCATGTAATGACGGTAACTACAAGAAGTGGACGAGGCGGTGATGTGAATGCCTCCAAAAAAAAGGAAATTTTGAGTGATGAAGTTGAGTTGCAAGAGGATGAGATCCCTTTGGTGGTTAAAAATGTGATTGATGAGAACGTGAACGAGGAAGTGAGGATTGATATCCAAGATACCGAGGTAGAAACTCAGAATGATGTGAATCCATCTAAGGAACACGTAATAAACATGCCAGAAACAGTTGTGCCTAAAGCCAAGGCTCCTTTACCAAGGCCACATCCACCTTATCCTCAAAGGCTCATGAAGGAAAAAAATAAAAATCAGTTTAAGAAGTTTATTGGCATGATGAAGAGCTTATCCATTAATGTGCCTTTGGTGGAGGCTCTAGAGCAAACGCCGAGTTATGCTAAATTCATGAAGAATTTGGTGACAAAGAAAAACTCCATGGATTGTGAAACTATCAAGATGACCCACTAAGTTAGTGAAATAGTGCAGTCAATGGCCCCGAACCTAGAAGATCCCGGTGCTTTCATCATTCCTTGCACCATTGGAAGTGCGGATTTTGCAAAAGCTCTATGTGATTTGGGAGAAAGTATCAACTTGATGCCCTACTCAGTTTTCAAGACTTTGGGTATTAAGAAATCGAGACCGACTTCCATGAGATTGCAAATGGTAGATAGAACTATAAAGAGACCATTGGGTATTATTAATGATGTTCTTGTCCGGGTGGACAAATTTATCTTGCCAGCTTGTTTTGTGATCTTGGATTGTGAGGTAGATTATGAGGTTGCAATCATATTGGGAAGACCTTTCCTTGCTACTGGGAATGCCTTAGTTGATGTGGAAGCAGGGGAACTCACCTTCCGGGTGGGTGATTAAAAAGTGGTCTTTCATGTGTGCAAGTCAATGAAGCAGCCAAACAGTTCTGAAGTGTGCTATTTTGTGGACCTTGTCACGGCAGTGATAGTTGATGATACTAGTGCACTTATCAATATGGAGGACCCTCTAGAGGCAGTATTGTTGAATATTGATGTAAATGAGGATGAAGGCCTAGTGGAGTGTGTGAATGCTTACATGAAATGGGCTCTTACTCTTATGAGCTTCGGAAACTCTCTTTGGATCTAGAGAATAGGAAGACCCCACCAATAAAGCCCTCAATCGAGGAATCTCTATTTTTGGAGTTGAAGTCGTTGCCTCCACACCTCAGGTATGAGTTCTTAGGCCCTAGTTCAACTTTGCCAGTTATTCTTTCCTCTTGGCTTACTAACATGTAGGTTGATGCCATATTGGTGGTGCTCCAAAAGCGGAAGAAGGTAATTGGATGAACCTTAGTTGATATTCGGGGGATAAGCCCCGCATTCTGTAGGCACAAGATTATTCTGGAAGATGATGCAAAGCCCTCCTTGGAACATCAAAGGAGGTTGAACGAGGCAATGCAAGAAGTTGTGAAAAAGGAGGTGATAAAGTGGTTGGATGCGAGGGTGGTGTACCCCATCTCTGATAGCTCTTGGACTTCGTCGGTGCAATGTGTACAAAATAAGGGTGGTATGACCGTGGTTACCAATTCGCAAAATGAGTTGATTCCAACAAGGACTGCCACCGTGTGGAGGGTGTGCATGGATTATCGCAAGTTGAATAAAGTGACCCGCAAGGATCACTTTCCGTTACCTTTTCTTGATTAGATGTTAGACAGACTTACTAGGCATGACTTCTACTATTTCTTAGATGAGTATTCTGGTTACAACCAAATCTTGATTGCTCAAGAAGATCAAGACAACACTACCTTCACTTGTCTATATGGTACCTTTGCCTTTTCTAGGATGCCTTTTTGGTTGTGTAATTCACCGGCTACATTCCAGTGGTGTATGATGGCCATTTTCACCGATATGGTGGAAGATATTTTGGAGGTGTTCATGGACGACTTTAGTGTTGTGGGTGACCCGTTTGATGACTGTTTGAAAAATCTTGATAGAGTATTAGCCCGTTGTGAAGAAACCAATCTTGTTCTTAATTGGGAGAAATGCCACTTCATGGTTAAGGAGGGCATAGATCTTGGGCATAAAATTTCAAAGCATGGTATAGAGGTGGACAAAGCAAAATTGGTGTGATTTCAAGGCTCCCTCCCCCAACTTTAGTTAAGGGAGTTAGAAGTTTTCTTGATCATACGGGGTTCTACCGGAGATTTATCAAAGACTTTTCGAAGGCAGTGAACCCCTTGTGCAAGTTATTGGAAAAAGATGTCAAGTTTGTGTTCAATGAGGGATGTATGCAAGCCTTTGAACTTCTCAAGCACAAGTTAACCACCACTCCTATTATTACCACATCCAATTGGAGATTTCCTTTTAAGCTCATGTGTGACGCGAGCGATGTTGCGGTTGGGGCGATTTTGGGTCAAAGAGTGAATAAAATGTTTCATCTGGTGTAGTACGCAAGCAAGACCATGAATGATGCTCAAGTAAACTACACGGTGACTGAAAAAGAGCTTTTGGCTATTGTGTTTGCAATGGAGAAATTTCGGCCATATCTCATGGGTGCCAAGGTCATAGTTCATACCGATCATGCCGCACTTCGGTACTTGATGACGAAGAATGATTCCAAAGCTAGGCTAATGCAATGAGTCTTGTTACTTCAAGAGTTTGATTTGGAGATTGTGGACCAGAAGGGTAGTGAAAACCAAGTGACGGACTACGTGTCCCGCTTGGAGGAGGATGGGAGGCCTCGTGATGGCCTAGAGATCATTGATTTATTTCCCCACAAACAACTCCTTTCTGTGTCGGTGAATGGTATGCCATGGTTTGCAGACGTTTCTAATTTCCTTGTGACTGGTATAATCCCGTGTGAGCTCTTCTAACCAAAGGAAGAAGCTCAAACATGATAGTTTGGATTTCTATTGGGATGAGTAGTATTTGTTCAAGATCTTCACAGATGGTGTGATCCGAAGGTGTGTTCCGGAGAAGGAGCAATTGAGTATCTTAAAGGCTTGTCATTCCTCTCCCTATGATGGTCATCATGATGGGCGAGGACCGCTTCGAAGGTTCTTAGTTGTGGGTTTTTTTGGCAAACTTTGTACAAAGATGCAAGTAAACTTGTGAAGAGATGCAACGAATGTCAAAGGGCGGGTGGAATTTCAAAGAAAGATGAAATGCCTCTCAATACCATTCTTGAAGTTGATATTTTTGATGTATGGGGCATTGATTTTATGGGCTTGTTTATTAGCTCGTATGGGAACAGATACATTCTTGTGGCGGTTGACTATGTTTCAAAGTGGGTTGAAGCCGTGGCTTTACCCAACAATGAGGCCTGGAGTGTTGTTGCATTTCTCAAGAAGAGCATTTTTACTAGGTTTGGCACTCCTCTTGCAATCATAGTGATGGGGGGTCTGACACTTTGCTTGCAAAGTATGGTGTCAATCACAAAGTTTCTACTCTTATCATCCTCAGGTGAGTGTCCAAGTGGAAGTCTCAAATAGGGAAATCAAGAGTATATTATCAAAGACGGTGAATGCAAATAGGACTGATTGGTCAAAGAAATTGTATGATGCTCTATGGGCTTATAGGACTGCTTACAAGACTCCGATTGGTATGTCTCCGTACCGGTTGGTGTTTGGGAAAGCTTGCCATCTACTGGTTGACTTAGAGTACAAGGCCATGTGGGCTTTGAGGAAGCTGAATCTTGAATGGGATGTGGCAGCAAATCTTCGTGTGGAATAACTTAATGAACTTGATTAATTCCGATTCCATGCCTACTCGAGTTCATCCTTGTATAAGGAAAAGATGAAGTACCTTCATGATAAGTATGCTCGTGGCAAGGAGTTCAAAGTGGGTGATTTGGTTCTCTTGTTCAATTATCGGTTACGTCTGTTTCCGGGAAAGCTTAAGTCGAAATGGAGTAGACCTTTTGAAGTGGTGTTTGTAACTCCATTTGGTGCACTTGACTTGATGAACAAAAATGGGGAGGTTCTTAGAGTTAATGGGCACAGGGTCAAGCACTACTTGGGCAAAATTGATGACAACCACGTGGTGGCACTGCTCTATCTAAAGTAATTTAATGGTAACCTGTGTCATGCCATAACGTTAAATCAGGCGCTTCTTGGGAGGCAATCCATGTGTCTTCTTTTTGTTTTTCTTTGATTTTCATTTTATTGTAGGATTTAATTTTGGACTAACTGGTTGTGACATGTTTGTAAGATTATTTTGATGCAGTGCAAGACCAAGTTGGGAAAAATGTGCACTCTCTGAAGTTTGCACTGCGGCCGCTTTGCATTTCTTGCTGCCGAAAAGGCCTTAGTGCGGGGGCAACATTTCAATGCGGTTCGCAGAGTGGATTGGGCAAGAATGGGGTTCTCTAAAGTTTGCCACCGCGGCTGCAATGCAATTTATGCGGTCCGCGGTGGACCACAACGGTCGCAGAGCATTTCTTGCAGTCCGCAGTGGATGTCTCCCCAGTGCTTCATGTTTCTGAGTACCGCGGACCGTGATGCCATTTTGTGCGGTCCGCGGTGGTAGGTATAGTGGGTCCCAGGGTCCTTTCTATAAATAGGACCTAAGGGCTCCACTTACCCTTTTCGCTCTTTGCTCACTCAATAGTAAAAAAATCACTGTTCATCAAACCCTAGGTGTGCAAATTCAATCTCTAATCTTCATTCATCTTTACTACATCTCATTGGTACTTTTAATCTTTCCCTAGTTTTGAACTTTGTTATTTTCTTTTAATTAGTTTGTTTTTACTTTTTTTCTTCCCTGTTCTTTAAATTGTAGCGTAGGTTTGCTTAATAATGTTTAGGTTAGGGTTAGTTAGTGAAGAGAGTTGATTAAACACCTAAGGGATCAATAATATGTGATTTTAGGCTATAATTGAGACGAAAAATTGAAACCCTATGTTGGTATTACTGCTTGTAGCTTACCGTAGTATGCGGTGGATTTATTGCGGTACATAGTGCTTCTCCGCGGTCCGCATTGCCATTTTGTGCAGACTGCAATGGTGAAACTTCAGCAAGTTGACAGTTGAGGACCGCGACCGCGGTCGATTTTTTGCGGTCCGCTGTGCCTTACCTCGGCCGCAGACCATTTCTTGCGGTCCGTGATGCCTGGAATCAGAGAGTGGGTAGTCTGATCCCCACTCAATGCGGACCACAGTGCCATTTTGTGCTGTCCGCGGTGGTCCATTTGTGGCCGCACTGCATTTTATGCGGTCCGCAGTCTGCTATTTGCAACTATTTTCTTCTATTTCCTGCAATTATGTCATTCACTGATTCTTATGATACTAACAAGCTTCAACTGAATTTCACTTGTAGAAAATGGTTAAATTATGAGGCGGCGGTGGAAAACAAAGGGTAAAAGGAGAGTCCTCCCGGAGTAGGGGACATAGCATGATCAGATTGACCCCACAAGCCGGCAGGCAATCAAAGATACCAGAAATTCAATAAGGGCTGCGGATAGAGCTTCTTCCCATTTGGGAAGTGAGTATGTGCCCTCCCGGGAAGCATCCGACTCAGATTCTATGCTAGAGTATGTTCCTGACTGGCCGGAGAATCACAACTTGAGAGATACACCTCCGGGCTCTCCTACTGCCCAAGCGTCAGTGCAAATTTCTTTTGAGTCATCTGAGGGCTTAGCTGAGAGCGGTGACAGTGTCTGTTCCACCTCACCTACAGCTTCAACACTCGGCGAGGATCCCATAGAAGAAGAACAAGGAGGGGTGAGCCCCAAGTAGGAAGGGTGGCTAGAACCAAAAAACCGGAAGCTTGGCAAGATAGGTTTGTCAGTGAAGTGGCATACCATAAGTTCAGAGAATGGTTTCCCGAGAGGAAGTTAATACCTAAATGGAGATTCATTGACAAGGATCTTCTGCCTCACAATCCAAATGTGCAGAGGCAATTGAGAGAGAGGCTGGGCTGAGACTATTTCACAGGCAACATTGAGGATGCAAATGAGCACTTGGTGAAGGGGTTTTACACTAATGTTTCCCACATCAAAAAGGGCACTATAGTGACTAAGGTGCGAAATTTGAAAGTAAAGTTTGATGAGAAAACAATTAATGACTACCTGGGATTTCTAGAGTAGGATGAACCATTATACTTAGACAAGGTAGCATTGGGGGAGGATGCCCGTCCGTGGTTAGCAGAGTACTTGGCAATCCCAGGTACCACCCCAGCATAGTTGACAGCGGGAGTCAAAATATTGAGGAGAACCCTGAACTTTGAGGTAAAAGGGTGGGAGACATTTGTTTGTAGCAGGCTAGACCCCACCACTCATGAGAACTCTCTTCCTATCTCCAGGGCAATTCTGGTAGCTTCTATCATGGCGGGGTACCCGATTAACATCGGGAATGTTATGTCCAGGGTAATCACACGGATGGTCAACGAAGGTGATAGATCATACCCCTTCCCAAATTTCCTGACTATGTACTTTGAGGATCAGGATGTAGAAAAAAGGAGATTCGATGTGAAAGTGAAATCGAAGGCACCCTTTTTCCTGGTATAACCTACATGGTGATGACAACCCCAAAGGCAAAGATTCTAAAAGCAAAATCCACTGCTTCTACCGGCCAGTCTGAAGAGCCAGTAGTAGTAGTAGCTCCTACTCAGCCTCCTTCAGCTACCCCAGATATGGCCCCAAGTCCTTCTACTGCCACTGCTCAAGATATCCCCTCCTGTTCAGCCAACCCATTGACTGCCCACCGTCTAAACCAGACCCTTGTAAGTATTAACAACTAGATGCATGCAGCCACTTCTAAGCTATCTGTACTTTCTACCTCGATGGTAGCCCAATCGATACCCCCTCAGCCACAGGTCCCACAGTCAGTGGAGGACAATCTTAATGAGCTTTTGGACAACTAGAAGAAGCTCCTAGAGAACCAACAGTTTATATTGGAGGCTGTCGATACAAATGGAAAGGCATTGTAGGAGCTCACCAAAGAAATAAAGAAGTTAAGAAAGACTCGGGCAAAGGAGTTGGTGAAAGAGTTGAGGGTGGAGGTAGAGAAATTGAAGGCTGATCACTTGCCCTTGGAGATATTATTGCATGACCCGGCTCCAGCAGCCCAGCCTGAGCCGGAGCAAGAGGAGGAGAGGCCAGCAAAGAGGAAGATGGTGATTCCCCGTGCTGATGATGTTGTGATAGAGTTGGAGGACACACAAGGAGGTTCCTCTAGCCAGCCTCAGGACCCAATACATGCCTAGGACCCAATGTAGAGACAGATTACAGGGATCCAGTCACAGGTTACCGAGCAGTTAGAGGACCTAGGGATCCAAGCTCATGATCCCATGCAGACAGAGGGCCAATAGGGAGTTTCTCTTTACTCTCTATCTTTTATTGATCTTATTTTGGTTAGTTAGCATTGAGGACAATGCTAGCTCTCATTTGAGGGGGTAACCCTATTTTGATGACATTGGGTTGTATATATGACTCTACTTTCTTTTATTATGCTTTCTTTTTACTTTTGGTATGTATATAATTTTACTAGTTTATTGCACTTTTCGTACTTTGCAACTTTTGTCTGTATATAAAGTTACCATCTAATGTATATATTCATCCCTTTTATGTATATTCGTTAAACCCCCCTATTGTACATATTCATTTTACTTTCCGCATTTTTTCTTTCATAGCTTCTTACTTCACTTTCGTAGCTTCTTGTTTTGAGTTTTGCGTATAATAAACTTTTGGTTTTCTTAATGCCACAGTTCTTTCCAAAGGTGAAAATTGTATGAACCGGGTGGCTCTTCCCTATGATGGATGGCATGACAACCTTCTTAAGGTTTTGAGTCTATTTTGTTTTTGCTTTTTGTGTAAATAGTAGCTAGTAAGTAATGGTGCCTCAAGCAAAGCTTCACTTGTGCCTAACACATTTGCCTTTGATCCTATGGTCAAAAACAAATTGTTGTGTATAGGATGGTGAAAGTTGTGACCATGAGACTCTTGTGTTGGCAGATAATCATCAAGTGGTTTTTCGGGACCATTGTGTTGCTCAATCTTAGCTAAGGTTGTTGTGGGCCCCCGACTCTGTCTCTTTAGCAATCCTATAGCTAGTGTGGTGAGAATTTAAATTGCAAGTCCAAGTCCCGAGCTATTAGTCTAGAACTTGCCCTGAATGTTTGTCTAGGCAAAATTCTAAGTGTAGTTTGACTTGAGATGTAATTATAGGCTCTCCTTGATCCGAATGATATCTTGAAAGCTTCCATAGCCTACCAATGATAATATCCCTAGTCAACCCTTTCGAGCTATAGACCTTTTTCTTTCAAAAACCACGATACAAGCCTTTACCTTTTCTAAAAATACCCTCTCTTGGAACCCTATATTTCCTTAGCACAAGGCAAAAACATAAGTTTGGGGGAGAGACAAGGAATACAACAAAGTGGAAAAAGGCACAAAATGAACAAAAAATGAAAGGCAATGAAAAAGAAAGAAAATCAAATAGTAAAAAAGAATGATCATTGTAGAAAGGTGTGGAAAGTTGAGAAAGGAGAAAAAGGCTTGAAAAAAACAAGAAAGAGTGACAGTGTGTCTCTCTAACCCCTAAGAAAGAAGTTAATGACTCAAAAAGTGAAGCGAATGTGTGCATAAATGAAGCAAATGAAGTGCTTAAGGAAAGATGGAACCTACTTAGACCAAATATTTCCTACATTGAACCAAAAGCCTTCACTATATCTCCACAAAAGCCCTATATGATCTTGAGTTGAATGAAGCTTACATTAGTGGTGACTCACATAAGGGGAAAGCTTATGGTACTTAGAGCCGGACTTGTGACCTTTCTTTGAGAGTAATGAGTGTGTTTTCCACAATCCTTGTTTAGAGTGTTACAATCTAAAAGTGAGGTTTGCTTAGGGAGAGTTGAGGATGTATGAGTTTGGGTTCCACAATGGCCAAAGTATTAGAAAGAGTTTCCTTGATGGGATGAGTTAATTCTTGATGCTCTTGTGTCGCACTAAAACCACGACACTTAAAAGAGTGAATGTCGTTAATGATTCATTTGAATTGAGGGCAATTGTTAGTCCCAATTGATGGTAGATGAGGTCACTTTAGGTCAGCTGAATTTTCTTGGATTTACTCTTAAGGAGGTGGGTCTTATTTTGTTCTTATTTTTGTTTGCTTGAGGACTAGAAAAAACTTAAGTTTGGAGAAGTTGATAACTAGGGATTATAGTTCATTTTATACTCCTTTTTACTTGAGTTTATGTTTACAAAATAGTCCCAAAAGCTTACATGTTATACTTGTTTGCAGGGTTTGGTAAAAAAGGTGACAATTAGTCAAAACCAGCTAAAAAAGGAGTGAAACATGCACAAGTACCAAGAATAAGTCAAAGCACAGTTGCAACAGACCCACCGCGACCGCAATCCATTTAGTGCGGTCCGCGGTGAGGAGATTCAGAGAAGTGCAATTTTGGAAGCTAAAGCAATGCGATCGCAAAGCATTTTGTACGGATCACAGTAGCCTCACCGTGGACGCAATCGTGTTTATGCGGTCCGTGGAGCAGAGATTCAGAGAGTCTTCAACTGTTGGAAGCCAATGCAGTCCGTGGTCCTTTTTGTGTAGACTGCAATTGAAGCCACCACGGCCGCAGTGCATTTTATGCGGCCCGCGGTGGCCAAATTCAGAGAAGGTATAATCAAGCCAAGAAGCCTCATCGTGGTCTGCGGTGCATTTTATGCGGACCGCAGTACCTAGTTAGGGATATTTTTGTCCAGAAAATTCGGCCCAGTATAAATACGTTCTTTTGACATTTTTAGGGTATCCTTTGTTATTTGTTAGACTCCAGAGCATGTGAACAGCTGTTATATTCTATTTTGAGTAATTTGTAGCTACTTTAACACTGAATCTTCATTATCTTAGCTGTAATTAAATTTTATGGGTTATTCTTCAGATATTTTCCTGATTTCTTCCATTATTATGAGTATCTAAACCCATTAGCTAGGGTTGTGGCTCAGCCCTAGTGTGGGTATTTGATGGGTCTTTTGATTTAAGGTTTAGATGTTTATGAGTGTTTGATATTTGGACTGATTTGTGTTTTCCATGTTGAATTAGTGGTTGCAAACACTAATTTTTGCCTATTTGACTTAGGCTCTTCTTGAGAAAGAGAGCTAGAGTTTAGGAAAATTATTACAACAAGGAATTGTGTTGTAATCAAGAGATTGATATCCCCAGTTAAAGGGTTAAACCTAGAGATAGTAATACCCGACTTGAGCCTATATTGCTTGCACCATTTTGACACCCAATTGGTCTTGAAAAAGTCAATTTGGGCAAAGTCACTCAAGCTACCGAGAGGTATAGACTTAGTAATTTTGTGCATTGGCTATATCGTAATCCCCAACATAACATCTTTGCCTTAAGCTTTAGATCCCGTCAAGTATTAATCAACCAAAGATAATTGGAAGTGAAATTAAGAGCACTACACACTACTAGTTTAGATAGGAATCCAATTCCCACTTCTAGCTCCCTGTGGATTCGATCCCGACCATCTCGAGTAAAAGTTGTTTCGACCTTTCTCGCCACTTTGTAGTTGTGTAGGGTTGGCTCTGATCAACTACTTCATTACCACCTGAGTTTTTCAAAGTCCCCCCTCCCCAACTAGCACATTACAGTATTATTCCATACCAACCCAGGGTGGTTCAGCGACAACTACCAGTAATTTTATGCCCAAGTCTAATTTGCCACTTTGAGTTATCATATCCCTGTTTGTCAACATGATGGCTCACTTCCATGCCAGGGCAGGCAATACAGTAAGCATGATGGTTCGTCTTTTGTGCCTCCATCATCGTCCACTCCATTATCATCTCAGTCATCATCTACTCCTAGTACTTCTAGACTGAATATTGGAGGATCTCAGGTGGTTGCATTCCCATCTACTAGTACTACTTCAGTTGCTCCTTCATGGAGACCGTATGCCGGTGGGAGTGTAAAGTACAATCAGTTACATTGGTTGATTATCGTACCCCAAGGGGACAGGTAAGTAATTCATTCATTTTTAATTATTAGAATAAAGATCTACATATATTTAACGAATGTTTATTTTACATATAATGCAAGTTTTTCCATCCTTTCAGGCCATACATATAGTTGTGGAAGCTATGAAGCCACTTTTCCATGAGTCGTGGAATTCCTGGAGAGAGATCCCATACCAAAACAGAGTGAACATGTGGCTTCAATTTAAGGTACAGATAAATATAATTTATATAACATTTATTATGTTCGTATAACTTTTGTATCAATTGCATACTAAGTGTGTATGTCAGCCTCAACATGAAATTCAGGTGAATGCTAATTTCGAGAAGAGAGATCAGAAAAGGATTAAATATACTCATTTTGTTGCTTGTAGAGGTGAGAGCGGGCCTTTATAGCTTCAACTATTTGTAACGACCAGGCCGGTCATTTCAAGAGTTGTAGCCTCGTTTCCCCATTTTCTTCTTGTCACGACCCCAGTTCGCCCTTCGTGAATTATCATGACAGCACCTAGTCTCTACAACTAGGTAAGCCTAACAATTGCGGAAAAAGGGAAAGCAACCGATAAAACAATTTAAAACTGCGGAATAAACATAATGAAGGTTTAATGATGCCGCTCGGCATATACAATACAATTCTCATACTGAAAACACATTCCCAAAACCCGAAATCTTATGAAATCACAAGCTGTGGAAATACTACAGTGTTCTAACTCCAGAGTGTCTAAACAAAAGTAAATACAGAAGGACTAATACTATGAGAGAGAATGGAAAGGGACTCCTCGGCCTGCGGACGCGGCAGATATACCTCGAAATCTCTGATAGATCACCTCGCCTCAAGAGTAGTAGGGGTGAGTCGAAGAACCTGGATCTGCACATGAAAAACATACGCAGAAAGGGCATGAGTATACCACAGCGGTACTCAGTAAGTGACAAGCCTAACCTCGGTCGAGTATTAACGAGGAAGGTCAGGGCCCTACTGATTATAGCTGAAAAACAAGGTAAAATAGTATAGAATACAACAATATAATTAAATGCTAATAGTAAGAAGTAACACATGATAATAAGAACAACAACAACTATAATAGAGACAAAATAATAACAAAAGGAATACCGCTCAATACAGAGATAACAACCGGGGAGCTCTCAGTATCCCGAGGATTTCTTAGTACCCTCAATATGTATGATAGGGATCTCTCGGTATCCCGAGGATCTCTTAGTATCCTTAATATATATGCTGTGGATCTCTCGGTTTCACAAGGATCTCTTAGCATCCTCAATATACATGCTGGGGATCTCTCGGTATCCCGCACTATAGTCCAAATCAATATATGTGCAGGGGACCTCCCGGAGTGCAAATCCGTAGTCCCAAAGTAAACAGGCAGGGGGATCTCCCGGGATACCGTCCTGTAGTCCCAAAGTAAACACACAGCAGCAACACGAAGAATACTCAATTCAATTCAAATTTCATACCAAGGTAAAATAGGTGTTTCTAACCTAGCATGCTACACATAATCCAAATAAGGCAGTTTGAGAAAATAAAGTAATTAAGTCAATTAGGCATGCTTCCCTTAGCTAACAACAGGCTTAAATTTACAAGTAGTATAAGCAGGAAAGGAAACACATTTAAAGTTACTTATGAAAACATGATTTTGAACAATTAGCACAAGTACGCACTCGTCACCTCACGTACACGGCATTTCAAATATCAACAATACCAAATCCTAAGGGGAGTTCCCTCACACAAGGTTAGGAAAGCCACTTACCTCGAACCAGCTCAAAATCAACTCGAAACCACACTCTTTCTACGAGTACTCGACTCCAAATGGCCCAAATCTATTCAAATCAATTGCATAATGTAAATAAAACTTCGAGTAACTGATTACACTAATTAATTCTAAGCTAATATGCGAACTTAGGAAAAATAATCAAGACGCCCCCGGGCCCATGTCTCGGAATCGGGTAAAATTTACAAATTCAGAATCCTCATACTCTCACGAGTTCATTTATAACAAAATTATTCCAATCCGACATCAAAATCTAGATCAAAATCCCAAAATTAGGCCTAAGAACTCTTCTCCACTTTTCCTCAATTTTCATCCCAAAACCGAAATTAAATAACAAAACTAAGACTAGATTATAGGAATACAACTATAAAGGGATTAGGAATCATTACTCACTGATTTCCTCTTCAAAATTCTCCCAAAATCGCCCTCTCTCGAGCTTCAAATCGATTTTCTAACCTTTTATTTCAAACCCTTGAAATGTCTTGTTTTCTGCCTAGAAAATCCACTTCTGTGGCCAAGGGACCGCACCTGCGGTCCCACTTCTGCAGAAACTCAATCGCACCTGCGATAATTCATTAATTTCCCATTTCCACACCTGCGACCACTTTACCGTATCTGCGGTCACGCAGGTGCGTGGACACTTTCGCACCTACAACTTCTAGCCTTTTCTCATCTGGCCGCATCTACGGTCTTCCAGTCGCTTCTGCGGTGCAGCACCTACGGTCCCATTCACGCAGGTGCAGTTATGACCGGTTCAACCAACATTATATTTTTCTATGTCTAATTCAACTTCCGTTAATCACCCGAAACTCACCGAGGCCCCTGGGACATCAACAAAACATGACAACCAATCCTAAAATATTACTCAAACTTGTCCAAACCTTTGGAACACTTAAAACAACATCAAAACACCAATTTAACATCGGATTCAAGCCTAAGAACTACAAGAACTCTCAATTTACGCTTTCGATCAAAAGGTCTATCAAACCTCATCCGAATGATCTAAAATTTTGCAAACACGTCACATTCAACACTACGGAGCTACTCCAACTTCCGGAATTAAATTCCGACCCCGATATCAAAATCTCACTATCGCACCAGAAACTTCAAAAATTCAACTTTCGGCATTTCAAGCCTAAATAAGCTACGGGCCTCCAAAACACAATCTAAACACTCCCCTAGGCTAAAAATCACTAAATGGAGCTAACAGAATAGACAAAATTCTATTCTGAGGCTCTCTTCATACTGCTCCGATTACGGTCCATATTCTAAAGCTTAAGCTCTCTTTTAGGGACTAAGTGTCCCAAAACTCTTCGAAACTCTAAATAAATCCTCCCGGTAACTCACAATAGCAGAAATAAACACAGGGAATGTGTTAATACGGGATCGAGGCATAAATTCTTAAAATGACCGACCGGGTCGTTACACTGCTTCCTTTGTGTTCTACAGATATATGATTTACCGGGTTAGTTGGTCCGGGTGCCGAGTAATTTCAGAGTGAATTGAGACACGTAGTCTCTTAATTGAAAGCTGAAGTTGGAAAAGTTGATCGGACGTCGACTTCTGTGTAAACCACCTCGAATTTGAATTTTGATGGTTCCGTTAGCTCCATTAGGTGATTTTGGACTTAGGTGCATGTCCAGATTGTGTTTTGGATGTCTGTAGTAGAATTAAGCTTGAATTGGCAGAAGTTGGAATTTTAGAAAGTTTGACCGTGAGTGGAATTTTTGATATCAGGGTCAGATTGGATTTCCGGGAGTTGGAGTAGGTTCTTGGTGTCATTTATGACTTGTGTGCAAAATTTGAGGTTAATTGGACATGATTTGATAGGGTTCGGCGTCGTTTGTAGAATTTGGAAATTTCAAAGTTCATTAGGCTTGAAACCGTGTGAATTTCATGTTTTTGATGTTGTTTGAGGTGATTTGAGGGTTCGACTAAGTTCATATGGTGTTTTGGGATTTGGTGCGTTTAGTTGAGGTCCCGAGGGCCTCGGGTGAGTTCTGGGTGTTTAATGAATCATTTTTGGACTTTTGTTAATAGTTGATGTCTGTTGCTGAGTTCTTTCTGGTTTCTTCTTACACGTTCGTGAGAGGAGCCTTGCGTTCGTGAAGGGTTAATGTGAGTTGGAAAGATTTTTGTTCGTCACGTTCGCAAAGAAGAGGACGCGAACGCGAAGGTGTGGTCTGCGTATGCATCACGAACGGGGGAGTGGTGTCGCCTTCGCGAAGAGGAGTGAAGTAGCTGGGGACCCCAGGCCTTTGGTCTACGCGTTCGCAAGGTATGGGGAAGCTCACGATGAGTTGAGCTGGTAAGGCTTCGCGTTCGTGAAGCGTTGGTCACATTCGCGAAGAGTTAAACTAGAGGCAGTCATGTTGGTCTATGCGAATGCGAGAGGTTAGTCGTGTTCGTGAAGAAGGAAATCTGGGCAAACAGTATTAATTTCAAAAACGAGGGTTTGAACTCATTCATCATATTTTGAGTTAGAGGCCATGGATTTGGGCGTTTCTTGAAAGGATTTTCATGGAGTTGATTGGGGTAAGTGATTCTTACTTGGTTTTGGCTTTATTCCATGTTTATGTATTTAATTTCATTATCTAATTTGTGATTTGGGGTGAAAAATTAGGGAAAAAGAGGAAGAACACTTGAGTTAGATTTTTGAGGTTTTGAATGGGACTTCTGTTATCGGATTTGGGTAAATTTGGTATGGTTAGACTCGTAAGTGAATGGACTTTTGGGTTCTGTGGCTTTTGTCAGATTTCGAGATGTGGGCCCGGGGGCCGGGTTTGGGCCGATTTCGGATTTTGGCTATAATTATTAGTTTTCTTGTGGAATTGATCCCTTTAGCCTATATTAATTGCATTATACTGCTTGTGGCTAGATTCGGGATGTTTGGAGACCAATTTGAGAGGCAAAGGCATTTTGGAGTAGAGTTTGGCCCGAATTAAGGTAAGTAACACTTTCAAACTTGGTTCTAAGGGTTCGAAACCCAGAATTATGTGAGTGATTGATATTGAGGTGACGCACATGCCAAGTGATGGGCGTGCACCGTGAGAATTGTGACCTGGTTGATTTCATGGCACTTTATAGCGACTATATCTTGTTGATATTCGTGTTTTTATCATGTGATAAAGTAATTGAGCTGTCAATCATGCTAGATATTATGTTTAGGCTTTATGCCGGTACTGTTGGGACCCATAGTGGTCGTTTCTTGCTATCACTTTACTGATTTCATTGATATTTCATACTTAGTCATATACATGCATTTTATATCATATTTCAGTCTCAATTGTCATTTATTGATTCATCATACTATTGTTTCGGGCTAGTGTTCATGATATTTTGAGCCCGTAAGTGAGACTGGAGAGATTGATGATTGAGTGAGGCCAAAAGTCTGATTATGAGGACAACTATGGGATCGGGCTGCAAGCCGCAGTGGTTATATTGATGTTATGATAGCGCTTGGGCTGTAGGAGCCCCTCCACAGTCTGGACACAGCCCCAGTAAGCACGTATGATATTATTGAGGGATGGATCTTCTCTAGACATGGATCTTGTCCGAAGTACTAGATACCTGGAGATGGATCTTCTCCATATGGCTGGATTGGCATTCCTCTGTACTGGTGACTTATAGTCAGTGATTTATATATTCCGGGATGGATCTTCACTGGGCCGAATGGTCCATATACAGTACCGAGTGGTTGAACATTTGAGAGTGTGAGCACATAAGGCTGACAGCATGGTGCATCACATACAACATATGCACTGGCATGTAGAGATAAAGGATTTATATTCTTTATATTTTTTGGATATGATCTACTTCACTGTTTGACTTGTTTATTTACATTGAAAGCATGCCTACATTTCTGCACTGTGAGTACTATTATTAACTGTACTAGTTGAGATTGTCACTATCATTCAGTCCAAAGGTTAGACTTGTTACTTACTAAGTTGGATGTGCTCACGTTACTCCATGCAGCTCGTGTGCATATGCAAGCGCTTCTGGTAACGGCGACGACTGCTGATTGAGGCATCAGAGATCGAAGACTATCGAGGTAGATGCATGACCTTCGCGGGCCTTGATTCACCTTCTTTATTCTATTTGTATTTCAGCTCTATTCTCTAGAGACTTTATTGGACTGTATTTTGGTTTAGACACTCATGTATTCTGTGACACCCAGGTTTTGGGATAATTGTATCGTACTTTGGATTAAATTCTGTTTTCAAAAAAGCTTTTCTTTAATATTAAATGCTTTTGTCTTCATTTTAAAAGTGTCTTTACTGTATTAGAAATGTTGAGTTATGGCTTGCTTAGTTCCACGATAGGCACCATCACGACAGTTTTTTTTGGGTCGTAACACTATTGGAGAAGTGGAATACTGATGACTGGAAGTAGAAAAGTAAAAAACCGAAGGCAAACAACGCCTCCAGTAAGGGTGGCTCGTTGCACACCAGAGGTTTAATCAGTTTCGTGGCCCATCGATTGAGATTGGTAATTTATTTATAAAATTTTACTTAGCTTTACTTATATGAGATTCAAGTAATAAACTCATATTTTTTATTTTGAAAGTAAAAGGCACATGGGGGAAATGTGGCTCATGCTATTGTCTTTGAGGAGACACATAAGATGAAGAATAAGGATAGTACAAGAGAAGGATGAGTCGAACCGCGTGCAGCGGAGACATATGTCTGATTCTAAATTCAATACTACCTTTATCTTGGTTAAGATTAACTCGTTTATATAATGTTTGTCCACAAAATTTCATGAAGGGTATCAAAGAAGAATGGAGGAGTGACAATAAACTCAACAATTCTCAACCGACGCCCGAAGATTGACTTCGATATGGACACATGTAGTTAATGGAGTAAATAAAGGTATAAAATTTTTTAGTAATTTTTTTAGATATGACTTCGTTTTAATATTATTTTTCAAAAGTTATATGTTTCTTCTCTTGCTCATTTAAATATAATTTTTTTAATTGTCATGAAAATAAATAAAGGTAGAGTTGGCGGACTTTGAGTGCAATCGTCGTCTAGTCGTCCAACCACATTATTTAGTAGTGCTTCTGCTTCACCCGAAGGAATTGAGACTATGCGGACACAAAACAATGAATTATCTCAATAATGAAATAATGCTCAAGAAACAGTAAGAATGATGCGGGCATTCATGGAAAACCATGGAAAATAATGTACAATGGAAGAATTTAACAATGAGGAGACTGAAACCTATGAGGATCGATAGTAATTTGGAATGCATAATAGGATATTTAGACTTGATTGGTTGTTGCAAAACTTTGTTCATTTTAGACTTGGTGTAATGCCATTTTGGTTGAAAGTTTTAGATTTTTATGTGGTTTAATAGAATAAATAGTTTTGTTATGTTTAAACAAGTTTGATACTCGTTGTTTTTGGTTCAATTGGTTATTGGTTGTCTGAATTGGCAGGGGGTGTGGCTTAAAATACAACAGAATTCTATTGCAATTTATCAAAATTTGAGACTGATTTCTGATCAAAGTGGTCGGAAATTGGACCTAAAATTTCCCAATTTTGAGATTGAAGTGGTCGGAATTTCAATTAATTATTTTCTTAATTTTTCAATTTTCGACTGATTCGGTCGGAACATTCCAATAAAATAATAAATAATTATTTAAGATACCGGCCAAATTGGTTGTAACTTTTTTTATATGATTAATTTTTATTACTAAATGTGCGACTGATTCAGTCGCAAAGTTATCGACCAAAGTGGTCGCAAGTCTTAATTTTATCCGGTCAACTGCACAATTCCCTATTGCGACAAACATGGTTGGAATTTTGCGACTGATTCCGTAGCAAATATTTTGCGACCATCATGTTTTTGACCACTTGATATATGTCAGAAATAAGAAATTTGCGACGGATTTGGTGGTCTAAAAATGACATTTTCTAGTACAGTTTCGGGATCATATAGGATCTGATTCGAGTTGGGACAACTGTTGCATTTTTTTCTTGTTTCGAAATTTAGTTACTTTTTCTCACAAGGTTTTGGATCTCGATTTTGGGAGATTTTGTAGGTGATTTTTACTAATAGGGTTGAGGTAAGTATTTTTTACTCGGATTTATTATTATTTCATTATTACAACCTTGATTTTAGTGTTTGATTAATGATTTGAATTGGAGAAATTGAGGATTTTAATAACTCGGATTTGCGCCAGCTACTCTGAAGAATAGATAGTCACGACCGGAAAAAAATGAGCCGACTTGGTTAACCTGTCCACAATCACCATACTACATCAAACTTCCTTTGAGTCAGTTGGAGACCAACAATGAAGTCCACGGTGACACACTCCCATTTCCACTCAGGAATCTCAAGCCGCTGAAGCAAACCACTTGGTTGCTGATGCTCATACTTCACCCGCTAAAAATTGAGGCACCGAGCTACATATCCCACTATGTCCTTCTTCATCCTCCTCCACCAATGGTGCTACCTCAAGTCCCGATACATCATAGCGGCACCCAGATGAATGGAGTGCCAGAAACTATGAGCCTCTTGGAGAATCAACTCATGCAAACCTTCCACATTAGGCACACATTATCGACCCTACATCCGTAACACACCGTCATCTCAATAGTAACCTCCTTGGCATCACCATGACGGACCTTGTCCTTGAGGATAAGTAGATAGGGTTCAATCATATTGACGCTCTCTGATACGGTCATATAGAGAAGACCGAGAAACCATGCAGGCAAGAACTCGACTAGGCTCCGAAACATCCAATCTAACAAATTAGTTGGTTAAGGCCTGAACCTCCAATGCTAACGGCCTTTCCACTACCGATAGATATGCTAAACTACCCTAACTCTTTGCCTTTCGACTTAAGGCATCAACCACTACATTGGCCTTGTTGGGATGATATAAAATGGTGATATCATAGTCCTTACGCAACTCTAACCACCTCCAGTGCCACAAGTTAAGATCTTTCTGTTTGAACAGATGATGTAGACTCCGGTGGTGGGTAAAGACAACACAAGGAATACCGTACAAATCATGCCGCCAGATCATCAATGCATGAACAATGCCAACTCCAAGTTGTGGACTAGATAATTCTTCTCACAGGTTTTCAACTGTCGAGATGCGTAAGCAATCACCCTACCATCTTGCATCAATAGCGCACAGAGACCAACTCGTGACGCATCACAATACACAGTATTAGACCCCGAGCCCATAGGCAACACAAATACTAGAGCTATAGTCAAAGAAGTCTTGAGCTTTTGAAAGCTCGCCTCACACTCCTCAATCTATCTGAAAGGAGCATCCTTCTTGGTCAATTTGGTCATAGGTGCATCATTAGATGAGAAGCCCTCAATGAAACAACGATAATACCCGACGAAACCAAGGAAACTCTGGATCTCAGTAGAAGAACACGGTTTGGGCCAACTCTACACTACCTCAATCTTCTTTGGATCTACCTTGATCCTCGTACTTGACACAACATGACCCCAAAACGCCAACGAATCAAGCCAGAATTCAAATTTTCAGAACTTTACATATAACTTCTTCTTTCTCAAGGTCTGGAGCATGATCCTCAAGTGCAGCTCATGATCTTCCCAACAGCGGGAGTACACCAAAATGTCATCAATAAATATAATAATGAAAGAATTAAGATAAGGCTGGAATACAGTGTTCATCAGGTGCATAAATACTATTGGAGCATTGGTCATCCCAAATGACATCACAAGGAACTCGTAGTGACCATACCGAGTCCTAAAGGCAGTCTTCGGAATATTTAGATCCCGAATCTTCAGCTGATGATAACCTGACCGCAAATCGTTCTTGGAGAACACTTTGGCACCCTGTAGCTGATCAAATAGGTCATTAATGCGCGGCAATGGATATTGTTCTCCACTGTAACCTTGTTGAACTGACGATAATGAATACACATGTGCATAGAACCATCATTGTTCTTCACAAACAAGACTGGAGTACCCCATGGTGACACACTAAGCCGAATGAATCCCTTATCAAGTACTACTTGCAACTACTCCTCTAACTCCTTCAACTCAGCTAGGGCCATACGATATGGTGGAATAGAAATGGGTTGAGTGTCCGGCAACAAGTCAATACCAAAATTAATATCCCTGTCGGACGACATGCCCGGATGATCTAGTGGAAATACATCTGGAAGGTCTCTTACTACCGGAACTAAATCAACGGTAGGCGTATCAGCACTGACATCCCTCACTTTAGAAATGAGATAAACTTGCTAGGAATATAATCTAATGCACCCCTCCACTCTAGCCATGGTAAACCTGGCATAGCCAGTGTCGCAGTATTGGCGTGACAATCAAGAATCGCATAATAGGCTGACAAGCAGTCCATGCCCAATGTAGCATCAAAGTTTACCATACTAAGTAATAATAGATCAACTATGGTCTCAAAACCACAAATAATAAGTAAACATGACCGATACACGCGATCCACAATAATAGAATCTCCCACAAGCATGGACACATAAATAGGAGAACTTAAAGAATCAAGAGATATATCCAAATATGAAACAAAGTAAGATGACACATATGAATAAGTGGATCCCGGATCCAATAAGATTGATGCATCTCTATGGAAAACCGAAACCATACCTGTAATGACTGAGTCTGAAGCAACTGCCTCAGTCCTACTAGGAAGAGCATAGAATCTGGCCTGGCCTTCCCCTCTAGGGAGACCTCTACCCGCCTGTCCCCCCAACCTTAGCTAGTTCTGCGGGTGGAGGGGAAACTAAGGAAGCTATCATAGCTTGAGAAGTTCTTGGGCCTTTCTGAATCAGTGAAGCTTAAGTAGACTGGGAAGGTTCACCCCTCCTGAGTTTAGGGTAGTCTCTGATCATGTGGGGGGTATCACCACACTCAAAAAAAGCTCTCAGTGGGCGTGTTAGCTGGGACTGGCTCGGGCTCGGGCTCGATCGGCTGGACTGACGCTGAAGGCATGGTATGAAGGAGATGCGCTAGAAATTGGCTGAGCAAAGTGTGCACCTTGAGACCTCGGAACAACCGGAGCACCATTAGAAGCTGGAAGTGCTAAACGAACTAGACTACCCACATAGCCCATACCAAGGTAGGCTATAGCTGTAGCATGAACACCACTAAATCCTCCCGTACCACGAGACCTCTTGGCCTTCCCGTTATCTCTATTACGGTTTCACATACCCTCCAACCTATGTGCAATCTCAACTACCTGAAGATATGGAGTATCTGACTCCAACTCCCTATCCATGCTGAATTTAATACTATGGTTGAGCCCTTTGATGGATAGACGGATTCACTCTCTGACTGTAGCAACCAAGGCAGGTGCATGCCTAGAAAAATCACTGAATCATACAACATACTCTAACATTGACATAGTACCTTGCGCAGCCGCTGAAACTCAGGGCGCCTAGCATCCCGAAGGGTATGAGGAACAAAATCTTTCAAAAAAAACTCTAAAAACTAATCCCATGTAAGTGAAGCTGCCTTAACTGGGTTGCCCACCTCGTACGGATGCCATCATTGATATACCGCTCCTTTTAGCTGGAACGTAGTAAAAGCAACCCCATTCGTCTCCACAATGCCCATAGTGCAGAGAATACAGTGACAATCCTCAAGAAAACCATGTGCATCCTCTGAAGCCAAACCACTGGAAGTAGGAGGGTGGTACTTCTTGAACCTCTCGAGCGTAAGCTCCCCATCCTCATATGCTGATGTTCTAACCACGGGCTGAACTGGAGCAAGAGGCTATATCGGTATAACCTCAGGGACCTGATCAACCTAGACTCGCTGATCTGGGGTGCAGGCTACAGGAGTCTTTGCTCCTCTCCTAGACCAAGATACGGTTGGTGCAAGTGGGATTAACCCCGCCTGAGCTAAGGTACCAAACATGCTTAGGAATTTTATGAGGGTATCTTAAAGTGTTGGAGTGGAAACAGGTGCCTTCGGTGTCTGTCCCCCGACTAGAGCTACTAGTGGCTCCTCTATCGTAGCTCGGGCAAGTGCTCTGGCTATAGCACGTGCCCATCCTCGGCCTCTACCCCCACCCCGACAACTCTCGTGGCTCTAGCAGGGGCCGCGGGCGTATCATCGTTGGATCCAGCGGTGCATGTCCTTCCTATCTGTGAGAGAATAGAAAGTTAAAGATTTAGTTTTCGAAATCAACCAATTTGCACGATAAGGAATCAGAGAAGTGAAGTTTTCCTAACTATTCCGTAGCCTATGGAAGATATATACAAACGTCTCCGTACCGATTCGCAAGACTCTACTAAACTAGCTTATGACTTGTAACACCTATGAACCTATAGCTTTGATACGAACTTGTCACGACCCCAATTTCCCTCTGAAGGATGTCGTGATTGAATCTAGTATGTACGACTAGGTAAGGCTAACAAATAATAATAACTAAAAAGATATAAATTAACAAGTTAATGAAAAAAACTGAATAATTGATAAAAACCTTCCGAAAATAGAATCTCACAATATACACCCCAAAACCAGTGGAACTGAGTCACAAACACTACAAAATACAACTAGAGTACTACTACATCACTGTCCGATAGAAAATACAACTAGGAAATAAAATAGGGAAGGTCACTCCGAGGCCTGAGGATATGGAGCAGGAATACCTTGATGTATCCAAAGTAGCAGCTACTACAACCTTTAACGACCGTCACGAGAAGACATATCTAGATATGCACAAAATGTTGTGTAGAAGCGTAGTATGAGTACAACACAATTATACCCAGTAAGTATCGAGCCTAACCTTAGTAGAGTAGTGACGAGGCCAGGTCAAGACACCTACTAGGATATAAAATAATAAAAGTGTAATACTGATATGAATTGAAAAATTAAGAAACAACTGAAAAGAAACAAGGATAATAGCATGACAAGTACTGGAAATCAACAATCAACAACTGCTAGAACAATAAATGATGAAGAAACAAGAATATTCTCGCCAAAACACTTTGCAACATGAAATAACAAAAAGAATCACAATGAGGTATCGCGTCGTGTATAATAAAATCAAAACCGAGGTACCGCCTTGAATCATCAAGAGTCACAATTGAGGTATCGCCTCGTGTTTACATTTCTCAATTTCAATCATGATCTTTCCTTATATCACCGCGTGAACATTACATTAGAAAATAGGTTTTGAAAACAATTCTTCCGAAATAGCTACACGCACTTTAGCCCACCTTATGACGCTGCATGGCTTTACGTAGTTTTCCTATAAGCAAAACGTACATAATTCCCACCTTATACCGGTGCATGCACATCAAACCCAAGACTTATACCATCGCATGCGCATCAATATCATATCACAATAACCATTTGCAGCAAAAGTGCTCACATATCACAACTTTCCAACAACAACCATATCAATGTTTCTACAACATTAGCCCATGGCTCCACCACAACGTATACAAGAATATCAATAACAATGGATGAAAAATGCTCAATAAGATAGATGTTTCAACAATAACCAACATCGCCTCAACGTATTAACGACTTTTATAACTTCAACAATGAGAAAAATAATATATAACCACAATATTAGATAAGAGTAACTTCACAACTAAAAGAGATAATATTCAACAATGAGTCTCAAATAATGGAAATCAACAAGTAAAGGGATAGCATGATCAATTACTTTATGTGACGAAAATTAATAAGGAAAGAGATAACAGAACAATAACTTCATCAATAATAATTAATAATGAAGAGATAGGAGGCAACAAGTTCTACTAAAGCAAGGGAGCAATTTAGCTAGTAGGATGTAGAACAGATACTAAACAAGTCAACTAAGGCATTTAAGGATAGTCTAACACTTAAGGATAAATTGACTATGAGAATTTAGAACATAATATGGAATCTCAATTAAAGCATGGAAATAGTCTAAGTAGCCTAACCGGTCAAAATACCACGTACAACCCGTGTACCCACGTGTCACCTTGCATACACGAATTTCACTTAGCAAAATTGAATCAAACAATACCAATCCTATGGGGTAGTTCCCTCGTACGAAGTTAGGCAGGAAACTTATCCTCAACTAGTCCAAATTCACCTCTCGAAAATAGCTTCCCTTAAAATTTGCCCCCACGCGAATCAATCTAACCAAAATCGACTCAATATCATCAAATAGTTCTAGGGAATTCAATTACAATAGATAAAGTTAAGATCTTTATATTTTTTCCAAAAAGTCAACAAAAGTTAACCCAGGGCTTGCCCGGTCAATACCCGGGTCCAATGGTAGATTTCGTCTACCCATGACCCCACGAGTTCATATATGTGATTAACTTCAAAATCCGAGTCCAAATCGACACTCAAAACTCAATTTCTTATTTCTCAAAAACTTGACAAAGCTTCACCAATTTCTACTTTGATTCACATGATTTTGATGTAAAAATCTAAGATATGTTGATGGAATATGATTAGAAATAGATTAGAATCACATACCCAAGGTTTTTAGGTGAAAACCCCCTCTCCAAATCGCCTCCTACCGAGTCTAGGGTTCAACAATAAGAGAATGAGTTCAAAAATCACATCCCTCAGTTATTTGTCTAGTCGCAGATGTCGCAAATACCGCCTGGGGTTCGCAATTACAAGCCCTGCAAATGCGAAGAATCCCTTGCAAAAGTGAAGACCCTTCCATCTCTGTTGTCATTGCAATTGCAATAAAAAGTTCGTAATTGTGTACCTTGGACCTCCGCAAATGCGAGCAGGTAGATCACAAATGTGAACCAGCTTTGCCAAGGTGTTTATCGTAAATAAGAACACATGGGAACCCAACAGATTTGGCCTACTTGCGCAATTACGACCCAAAAACTCGCAAATGCGAGATCTGAGGTCTGTGCAGAAAAAACAGCAAAATTAATTCTATCAACTCTCCGCTAAGCATCCGAAACATACCTGAGCCCTCAGGGCTCCAAAACAAATATCTGCACAAGTCAAAAAATATCATACAAACTCACTTGCGCGATCAAAATACAAAAAACATCTAAAACTATGAATTGAACTCTAAAACGCATGATTTTCAAAGAAATTTTCAAGAACTTCTTGAATTACAAATAAACGTCCGAAATCTATCAAATCAACTCTAAACGATACCATATTTTGCAGACAAGTTCTAAATGCCATAATAGACTCCATGTCCCAAAATCAAATTCCGATCTCGATAGCTAAAAGTTAACCTACGTTAAAATTTTCAATTCTAAATTGCAAAATTTTGGCAAATCAACACAAATCAACCTATGGACTTCAAAAATCTATTCCAGGTATACGCCTAAGTCCTAAATCATGATATAAAACTATTAGAGTCATAAAAATACAGTTCCAGGATCGCTTCCACAAAAGTCAAAGTTTGGTCAATATTTTCAATTTGAATCTTCTAAGTCTAGAGTAGAGGGTCCAAATCAACCCGAAAGCTTTCTGGAACGAAACTAATCAACTTCGCAAGACAAAAAAGCATAAACATATAAGCGTGAAGCAATAAAATAGGTGACAAAGCGAAATTACACAAAATGGTTGATCAGATCGTTACAGTAATGAGCAGTTATTACGACCAAGACATATTATTATATATTTAGAAGATGTTGATTATATAATGCAGTTATACTCTGGTAGTTCATTTATGACTTAATACAAGTTATTCGGATTGAATTGGTGAATATTTATAAGAATGGGACTTTTGAAGAATTTTCAAGTGATAAAGAAAGATTTATGAGCATACGGGCAAAGGGTGATGAAGACATACTCAGTTGAGGTGTACTACCTCCATATTATCTATATGGAGGTGGCATGGGATCACCGACACGAAAGTGTATGATGAGCTTTATAGTTTCTTGACAGTTTCAACAAGATTCGTGGTATGTTTGCTCATCATTATATTTTTAAGTGGGGGAGAATGTACCCACCCAACCGGTCATTTTAAGTTTTAGGTCCCCATTTTCCTATTTAAGTATTTCAGTAGGTTTATTTAGTGCTTTATGCCTTACAGTCATGAGTGGCTTGTTCCCAAAAGTGATTTGGAACACTTAGTTCTTAACTTAAATTATGAGAGTTAACCAAAATTAATATTTTGTGGAAACGAGTTTGGATTCGTGATCTAAGGTTCTTATAGGTTTGTATAATTATTACGGAGTTGTACGTTTGTTTGGACTAGCAATCAAGGATCTCGGGAGTGATTCAGATGTATTTTGTGAAAGAAGTTTTTTGAAGAACATAAGTTATGTTTGGGCCTTGATTTTATGTTTTGGTATTTTTCTATATTTTTTGAGGCGTTGGACAAGAACGTATATAGGGTATACAGACTAGTCAGGATGGTTTGAAAGGGTCTCGAAGGGCTGGACCGAGGTTTTGGTATTTGAAAAGTAGTTTCGAAGTAAAAAATTGAAGAAACATGCATCAGAGGTGGAGGTAGGGGTGCTAGAGATGGAGGTTGAGGTATTAGAGGTGGAGCTCAGGCCGCTAAAGGTGGAGGCCAGCCATTAGGAGGTCATCCTAGAGATGTAGTTCAGAGTAATGGGTCCCAGGCCCGATGTTATGCTCTTCCAGCCAGGCCTGAGGCTGAGGCTTCCGATGTAGTTATCACAGGTACTGTTCTGGTTTGTAGTAGAGATGTATTAGTTTTATTTGATCCAGGGTCTACATACTCTTATGTGTCATCTTATTTTGCACTGTATCTGGTCATTCCTAGTGATTCTTTGAGTGCTCATGTATATGTGTCTACACCGGTGGGTGATTCTATTGTAGTAGATTGTGTCTATCATTCTTGTATAGTGGTGATTAGGGGTCTTGAGACCCGAGTAGACTTATTAATTTTGGACATGGTTGATTTTGATGTCATATTAGGGATAGACTGGTTATCACCTTACCACACTATCTTGAATTATCATGCCAAGACTGTGACCTTAACCTTGCCGGGTTTACCTCATTAAGAGTGGAGAGGGACTCATGGTTATTCTACCTGTAGTGTTATCTCATATATGAAAGCTCGGCGTATGGTCGAGAAGGGGTGTTTGGCCTATTTGGCATATGTTCGTGATTCTAGTGCCGAGGTTCCTTCTATGGATTCTGTACATGTTGTTTGTGAGTTTCCTGAGGTATTTCATTCAGACCTGTTGGGTATTCCACCCGACAGGGATATTGACTTCTACATTGACTTGGCTCCGGGTACTCAGCCCATTTCTATTCTGCCATATCATATGGCCCCGCCTGAGTTGAAAGAATTGAAGGAACAGTTGCAAGACTTGCTTGATAAAGGCTTCATTAGACCTAGTGTCTCGCCTTGGGGTGCGCCTATTTTGTTTGTTAAGAAGAAGGACGGATTGATGATGATGTGTATAGATTACTGATAGTTGAACAAGGTTATAATCAAGAATAAGTATCCATTGTCAACGATTGATTATTTGTTTGATCAGCTTCAGGGTGCCAAGGTATTCTCGAAGATGTACTAAAGATCTGGCTACCATCAGTTGAGGATTAGGGCATCCGATGTCCCTAAGACAACTTTCCACACTCGGTACGGGCATTATGAGTTCTTGGTGATGTCATTTGGGTTGACCAATGCCCCATCAGCTTTTATGGATTTGATGAACCAAGTGTTCAAGCCTTACTTGGATTCATTCGTGATAGTCTTCATTAATGATATTGTGATCTATTCCCACAGTCGGGGGGTGCATGAGCAGCATTTGAGAGTGGTCCTTCATACTTTGAGAGATAGTCAGCTGTATGTTATGTTTTCGAAGTATGAGATCTGGTTGAGTTCAGTTGCATTCTTGGGTCATGTTGTATCAGCAGAGGGTATTCAGGTAGATCCAAAGAAGATATAGACAGTCAAGAACTGGCCTAGACCCGCATCAGCTACAGAGATCCAGAGTTTCTTGGGTTTGGCAGGCTATTATCGTCATTTTATGGAGGGGTTTTCATTTATTGCAGCCTCGATGACAAGGTTGACCCAAAAGGGTGCCTAGCTGAGGTGGTCGGATGAGTGTGAGGCGAGCTTTCAGAAGTTCAAGATAACTTTGGCTACGGCGCCGGTGTTGGTTTTGCCCACAGGTTCAGGGTCATATACAGTTTATTATGATGCATCTCGTATTGGACTTGGTGCGGTGTTGATGCAGGATGACAAGGTCATTGCTTATGCTTTGCGTCAGTTGAAAATTAATGAGAAGAATTATCTAGTTCATGATTTGGAGTTAGCATCCATTGTTCACGCGTTGAAGATTTGGAGGCATTATCTATATGGCGTGTCATGTGAGGTGTTCACGGATCACAAGAGTTTGCAATACTTGTTCAAGCAGAAGGAGATAAATTTGAGGCAAAAAAGGTGGTTGGAGCTATTAAAGGACTATGATATAACCGTCTTATATCATCCGGGAAAGGCCAATATGGTGGCCGATGCTTTGAGTAGGAAGTCATCCAGTATGGGCAGTCTTGTATATATTCCGGTTGGTGAGAGACCGCTTGCTTTGGATGTTCAGGCTTTGGCCAATCAGTTCGTGAGGTGGGATGTTTCTGAGCCTAGCCGTATCTTAGCTTGCACAGTCGCTCGTTCTTCTTTATTGGAGCGTATCCGAGATCGGCAGTATGATGATCCTCATTTGTGTGTCCTTAGGGACACGGTGCCGCACGGTGGTGCCAAGCAGGTTATATTAGGAGATGATGGAGTTTTGAGGCTGCAGGGTTGAGTTTGTGTGCCTAATGTGGATGTACTCCAAGAGTTAATTTTATAGGAGGCCCATAGTTCCCGGTACTCTATTCATCCAGGCTCCTCTAAGATGTATCAGGATTTGCGGCAGTATTATTGGTGGAGGAGGATGAAGAAGGATATTGTTGCATATGTGGCCCGGTGTTTGAATTGTCAGCATGTAAAGTACGAGCATTAGAAGCCTGGTGGTTTGTTCTAGAAGATTGAGATTCCTGAGTGGAAGTGGGAGCGTATCACTATGGACATCATTGTTGGACTCCCACGGACTCAGAAGAAGTTCGATGCAGTGTGGGTTATTGTTGATAGGCTGACCAAGTCAACACATTTCATTCCTATGGAAGTCTCCTATTCTTCTGAGAGGTTAGCTGAGAACAATATCCAGGAGATTGTTCGTCTTCATGGTGTGCCCGTGTCTATTATTTCGGACCGAGGTACACAGTTTACCTCACATTTCTGGTGAGCAGTTCAGCGTGTGTTGGGCACACAGGTTGAGTTGAGCACAACATTTCATCCTCAGACGGACGAGCAGTCCGAGCGCACTATTCAGATTTTGGAGGATATGCTTCGAGCTTGTGTCATTGACTTTGGAGGCTCGTGGGATCGGTTTTTGCCTTTAGTAGAGTTTGCCTACAGCAACAGCTACCAGTCGAGCATTCAGATGGCTCCTTATGAGGCTTTATATGGTAGGTGGCGTCGGTTGCCGGTTGGATGGTTTGAGCCGGGAAAGGCTCGGTTGTTGGGTACGGATCTAGTACAGGATGCCTTGGACAAGGTCAGGATCATTCAGGATAGGCTTCGCACAGCTCAGTCCAGGCAAAAGAGTTATTCCGACCGTAAGGTTCGCGATGTGGCATTCATGGTCGGTGAGAGGGTGCTGCTTCGGGTGTCGCCTATGAAGGGCGTAATGAGATTTGGAAAGAGGGGCAAGCTTAACACTAGATTCATTAGCCCGTTTGAGATTATTGATCGAGTGGGACATGTGGCTTATAGACTTGTGTTGCCGCCGAGCTTATCAGTCGTACATCCAGTGTTTTATGTGTCCATGCTACAGAAGTATCACGGCGATCCATCCCACGTGTTAGATTTCAGTACTGTCTAGTTGGACAAGGAGGAGCCGGTATCTATTCTAGATCGGCAGGTTCATCAGTTGAGATCGAAGAGTTTCTCTTCTGTTCGTGTTCAATGGAGAGGTCAGCCTGTTGAGGCAGTGACCTGGGAGTCTGATTCCGATATGCAGAGCCGATATCCCCATCTTTTCTTCGACTCAGGATTTTCCTTCTTATGTCCGTTCGAGGACAAACAGTTGTTTTAGAGATGGAGAATATGATAACCCAAAAGGTCATCACTTATTTTACAAGTAAATTCTGTGATTCGAGGCCTTAAAACCCTCTTGCCATCACACCTCGATTTGCGTGCATAGTCTAGGCACGTATTCGGAAAGCCATTATGTGAAAATCTATGAAAATGATAAATTTTGCTTTTAAAATGAATTTAAGTTGACTTCGGTCAATATTTTGGGTAAACGGACCCAAACCTATGATTCAACGATCCTGGAGGGTCCGTAGGAAAATATGGGACTTGGGCGTATGACAGGAATCGAATTCCAAGGTCCCAAGCCCCAGAAATGAATTTTTAAAGAAAATTGTTTTTGGAATATATAAGAGTTCTTGGAAATGAAAGGTGTTTGAAATTGATTATATTGGACCCGTATTTTGTTCCGGATCCCTGTACAAGTTTGAAATAATAATTAGGTTGAATCTGTAAAATTTAGTAAAGATCAGAATTGGTTTGGCATAAAACGGACTTAAAGTTGAGAAATTTTAAATTTTGGTGTTCTTGAATGATTTCATGAATTTGGAGTTTAATTCATAGTTGTTGATGTTATTTTGATGATTTGATTGCACTAGCAAGTCCGTATGATGTATTTAGGTTGGTGTGCATGTTTGGTCTAGAGCCCCGAGTGCTCGAGTGAGTTTTGGATATGCAACAAAGTGGAATTGAACTTAGGAAGTTGCAGGTTTTCAGCTGGTATGTGTTACAGGCCCTGATCTCGCAATTGCGAGGTCAGGTGTCGCAATTGTGAGCCTATTAGGCTTGGGAATTGCGAGGGTCACTTCGCAGGTTCCTTAAGGGTTCGCAATTGCGACATCTGCAACCTGCAAAATCATAACTTAATCGAAAATTTCTTATTTTTCAAACCCTCTCAAACTAAAACACCATTAGGAGATTATTCAAAGACAAGTACTCTTCCAAATCGATTGTAAGTCATTTCTAACTCGTTTTTATTAATCCTTAACATCTTTTCACATGATTTTAACTCAAAATCAAGGGTTTTCATGGGGAAAATTGGGTGTTTTGCGTAGAACTTAGGTTTTCAAATTTTGGGGATTTGGACTTCGAATTGAGGTCCGATTTCAAAACAAATTATATATTTGGGTTCATGGGTGAAAGGGTAATTAGGTTTTGTTCGAACCTCGAGTTTTGACCATGTGGGCCTGGGGTCATTTTTGACTTTTTGGGGAAATCATTGAAAACCTTATTTTCATGCATTAGAATTGATTCATTTAGCATTTATTGATATAGTTAACTAACTTGTGGCTAGATACAAGCGAATTGGTGGTGGAAACACGAGTTAAAGCGGTAGTTGAGGCATGAATTGTGTTTGTGGCATCGAGGTAAGTGTTTGGTCTAACCTTAGCTTGAGGGATTAGGAGTTGTGTCTTATTTGCTATGTGTTAATTGCGAAGTACGATGTATAGGCATGGTGACGTGTATCTATAGTCGGTGTCAAGCATGTCCGTGAGTCTAGTATTGTAATTGTTGTGACTCCGTTGTGATTTATTCATGCCTAATATGATGACTATCATTGTTGGTTCCCTTGCTGGGATGTTATTGTTTATGAAATTATCTCGTTTGCCGGGATGTTATTGTTTATGATAATATTTCCCTTGCCGGAATGTTGTTGTTATACTCATGTTCCCCTGCCGGGATCCTTTTTAACTTATGTTGAATTGTATATGGGAGCGGGTTGCACGCCTTCAATAAGATATATGAAATGGGAGCGGGTTACATGCCTGCAATGAGATATATAAAAAGGGAGCAGGTTGCATGCCTGCAACGAGATATATGAAATGGGAGCGGGTTGCACGCCTGCAACGAGATATATGAAATGGGAGCGGGTTGCATGCCTGCAACAAGATATATGAAATGGGAGCGAGTTGCACGCCTGCAACGAGATATATGAAATAGGATCAAGTTGCACGCCTGCAACAAGATATATGTAGTGGGATCAGGTAGCACGCCGCCACGGTGATATTTGAAATGGGATCGGGTTGCACGCCTGCAACGAGAAAGAGATAAAAGTGAATACTGTGTTTGTTCTTCTTATTCATGTTAGCAATTGAATTTTGGTTTCTTTACATTCCTCTTTGGTATTCTATTGTTATCTAATACTCCCCGCAACATGCTTCCCCCCTCTCATCTTTAACTGTAAATATTTGCATTTATTTTTCCGTTGTATATGATATAACTGCACAAGTTTATTTGGTAGTCTGGTCCTAGCCTCGTCACTACTTCGTCGAGGTTAGGCTAGGCACTTACCAGCACATGCGGTCGGCTGTGTTGATACTACACTCTGCATTGTGTGCAGATCTCGGTGCTGCAGCTTTTGGACCGCAGTGTGGGTGCTGTCTTCACTCCATTCAGGAGACCCGAGGTAGTCCTGCAAGCATCCGCAGGCCCTGGCGTCTCCTTCTATCTTCCTATACTGTTTCTTCTATGTATTTCTGAAACAACTTGTATTTATCTTTCGGACCCTTATTTGTAGTACTCTTAGACAGTCTGTGAAATTTTGACACCAGATCTGGGTAGATTTTAGTTTATGGAATTGTATCAGTATTAATGTTAAACTGTTACATTTCGTTTCTTCCGTTTATTTAATTCCGCTGTTTATATAATGTTGGTTCTTAATTGTTAAAGGATTAAAATGGGAAAAAGGTTAAGTAATTGGAATAATTGCCTTGCCTAGCTTTCATTAGTAGGCGTCATCACGACCCCCGAGGGTGGCAAATCTGGGTCATGCCAGTTACTAGTTAATAAAGGTAAATCTTGATGTATTTGTAGCAATATGGATTAAAATGACCCGACCGGGTATTTTGAGTATTAGAGTATCGTCCTCTTATTTGATGCTTTTCGTGTGCGTATTTGATATTATATGACTTGTGGGAATGGGTGATTTGGCTTTCGTGGGTTCAGGAATGATTTGTAACACTTAGTTCCAAGTTTGAGGCTTGGAATTAGACGAGTTGACACATATTTGACTTTTGAGAAAATGATCACGAATTAGTAATTTGGGGGATCCAATAAAGTTCGTATGATAATTTTGGGCTTATGTTTATCTTCGAATTTTATTTTGGATATTCCTAGAAGATTTTAACTCTATTTGACAAAATTGGGAAATTAGGAATTTGAGAGTTTATATGTTAGATCAAGAATTGACTTTGAAGTTATCGGACTCTGACTCTTATACCGGAACTTGAGATAGGTTCATATTATTGTATGGAACTTGTGTGAAATTTTGGTTGAGATCTGAGGTGTTTAGGCAATAATAGGACACTTGGATGGAAGTTTAGGAGTTTATGAACAACAAGAGAGTCAGTTCAACGTGTGATTTGGACTTTGATTCTATCACGCCCCAAAATCCCACCTTGAGGATCGCGATGGCACCTAATTCCTAAGACGAGGTATAGCGAGATCAATAGAAATTACCAACTTAAATATTAATTGAAAAGTTGAAGAGCACCATAATATAACCTGAATGCCATAATCATAAATCCCAAATCCCGGTAATATTGAGTTATAGGCTCTACAGAGAGTACACTAGAAATAACAAAATACAACAGTGTTTGGAAATAAAATAAGCCATAGTAAAGAACAATTGAAGGTAACTCTGAGGCCTGTGAGCGAAATATGAAGTATACCATGAAGTCTCCACAGTAGCTCGGATCAATTGATTAACAACCAGCACACTCTGAAGTACCTGGATCTGTACAAAAATATATGGAAGCATAGTATGAGTACATCATAATCGGTACCCAATAAGTATCCAGACAATTTTTATTGGAATAGTGATGAGGTTATAGTCAAGACACTCACTAATCAAATAACCTATGGAGAATATCAATATTGAACTAACAATGGAAAGCATAACAAATAAATAGCAACAAAGAATAAGAATGTGATAACATAGAAAATTAACCAAATTTGATGAAACACAAAGTGAAATCATTAAAGGAAAATAATGACATGTTCAAATCATCAACCCATTCCAATACAAGAAGAACATCCACGGTCACCCCGCAGTACCACATAACATAATCGCAAATCACCCTTATGACACCGTATGAGCTTCATATTTAAAACATTTTTTGGAAATTGTTTCACGCGCATAAGCCCCCTTGTCTCGCCGTGTGTGCATCATGATGAAATATTTTTCCTTTCTTGCAACACGCGTATAAGCCCCCTTAGCTCGCCGTATGGGCATTAATGTACACACCGCCCTTATACCACCACATACACATCTCATTCACAACACAACAATGAACCCCACCACACATGCACATATGGCTCAACATCACCACAAAAACATTACCAATATCACAACAAGATATAGCCCCCCTCTCCACAACAATGAGTACGAGAATCATAACAATAATATAAGGGTACGGGGAATGAACATCACTAAGAGTGCTTCAAACAACAAACAAATTCCAATTCCAGACATATTAATAGCCCCAGGTTTAATCCGGTCAATTACCACACATACTCACGTTTACACACTTGTTACCTCATGTACACATCATTTCACGTAATACAAATAATGCAATTAGACCAAATCCTAAGGAAATATTTCACCCACACAAAGTTAGGCAAGATACATACCTTAAATAAGCTAAATCAATACTCTACGAAGACGTTCCCATACAAATCAACCTTTAGAAAGCTCAAATCTAGCCAAAATAACTTAATAATAGCAGTAAAAGTCATAGGAAACAAGCCCAAATGATAAAGTTATGATCTTGGTTCAACTATGCAAAGTTAACCCAAAAATTCAACCTCGGGATTGCACCCCCAAATATGACAAAACTCACAAATTCTGAACATTCATTTTGATACGAGTCCAAATATATGTGTTTCATCTAAATCTGACCTCAAATCAACCCTCAAATAAGCAATTTGTGTCTTAGAAAACTTTTTTTATACTAAAATCCCCAATTTCTTCAATTTTCTTCCTCACACAGTCGCTAAATTCAAGGTTGAAATCATGAAACGTAAACAAATCTGAATAAAAAGTACTTACACAGATCCAAATTGTAAAATCCCCCCCCCCACCCCAAAATCACCCAAATCCGAGCTGTCTAACTCAAAATGTGAAAAAAAACAAAAACCCTCGAAATAGAGTACTTAAGTGGTCTGCCAAGTATACACTTCGCGATCAAGGAGCAAACATTGCTATCGTGAAGAACAAACTCACCTAGCGGCTTCCTCCATCTTTGCGAATGTGACATCGCATTCGACAATGCGATGCCTAACCCCATTATGCCTACGTGAATGCACCTTGTCTCCCGTGAATACGAATGCCAAAAGCCTGATGCCTAGCCACCTTCATTTCTACGTGAACGTGGCGTCCAACCTGCGATCGCGAAGGCAACAACCTCCCCAAGATCCACGAACGCACTCCCTCCTTCGCGAACGAGAAGGGAAAAACCCACCTGCCACTAGATTAAATTCCGAAAATGCACCGCACTGGTCATGATTGCGATGAACAACACTAGGCACTAGCAAAAAAATTGTCCCAAAATAAGAGGAAACAGTTTAAAACCCATTCGAAGCATACATGAGGCTCCGGGGACCCCATCCAATCACACCAAGAAATCTCAAAATATAACACAAACTCGTTGGGGGCCTAAAATCATACCAAACAACATCAAAACTACGAATCACACCTCAATTCAACTCTAATGAACTCGTTAACATTCAACATCCAAAACTCATGCCGAACCATATCAAGTTAACTCTGAATGACCTCTAATTTTATATGCATGACTCAAATGACACAACAGACTATACTGCATCTCGAAACAAAAATTGGAACCCGATATCCATAATGTCAACCCTCAGTCAAACCTATCAACTTTCCAAACCTTAAACTTTCCAACTTTCATCCATTCAAGACAAAACAACCTAGGAACATCCAAATCAATAACTGAACATACACCTTAATCAAGAATCACCATACGAAGCTGTTGGAACCACCATAACACTATTTCGGAGTCATCATAAAAGTCAAACTCCGATCAACTCTTACAACTTAAGCCTCCAACCAAAGGACAAAGTGTCCCTAATCAATCCAAAACTCTTCTGAAAATCAACCAACCAACCGGCATGTCCCAAAATAGCAATTACACATATGTAAAGCATCAAATAGGGGAATCGGGGCTAAATTACTCAAAATGATTGGTCGGGTCGTTACATTCTCCCCCTATTAAACAAAAGTTTGTCCTCGAAAGAGTATAGAGAAATACCTGACATGGCAAAAAGGTAAAGATATCGGCTTCACATAACATGTTCGGTCTCTCAAGTTGCCTATTCGATCGGTTGACCTCTTCACCTAACCTTAAACAATGTGATATTCTTCTACCTCTACTTTAGGACCTGCCTATCCAATATACCTATCAGATCCTCAACATAGGTTAAATCCTTGTCCAATTGGACTGAGCTAAAGTCTAATACATGTGACGAGTCACTATAATACCTCCAGAGCATATAAACGTGGAACACCGGTTGAACTCCAGATAAGCTGGGTGGCAATGCAAGTCTGTAGGCCACCTCACCACTCTCTCAAGAATCTAAAGTGATTAATATACCGAGGGATAAACTTGACCATCTTCCCGAACCTCATCGCTCCCTTCATGGGCGAAACACTAAGTAGGATCCTCTCTTTACCATGAGTGTCATATCATAAGCCCTCCTATCTAAATAACTATTTTGCCTGGACTATAGTGTACGGAGTTGCTCCTGAATCGACTTCACCTTCTCCAAAGCATCTTAAACCAAATCATTGTCTAACAACCTAGCCTTCCCAGGCTCATATAAAGAAACCAAAGAACGACATCACCTCCCATATAAGGCCTCGTACGGAGCCATCTGGATGCTCGACTGATAGGGGTTGTTGTAAGCAAACACTATTAGTGGTAGAAACTTATCACATAAACCCCTAAAATCAATAAAATAGGCACGTAACATGTCCTCCATGATCTGAATAGTACACTCGGACTGAGCCTCTGTCTGTGGATGAAATGTCGTACTAAGCTAGACCTGTGAGCCCAACTCACGCTTCACGACTCTCCAAAAATGCCATGTGAACTGTGTGCCCTGATCGAACATAATAGACACCGGCACACCATGAAGGTGAACAATCTCTCGAGGATAAAGAGCAAACTGCTCTGATGGGTAGGTAGTCATGATTGGAATGAAATGGGAAAACTTGGCTAGTTTGTCTACAATGACCCACACTGCATCAAATCTCCTCAAGATCTAGGGAAGCCCAACTACAAAATGCATAGTGATACGCTCCCACTTCCACTCCAATATATCATGTATCTGAAGTAAACCACCATGTCTCTGATGCTCATACTTAATCTGCTGACAGTTCAAATAATGAGCCACATGCTACACAATATCTTTCTTCATTATTTACAGCCACTAGTGTTGCTTCTAATCATGGTACATTTTTGCGGTGCTCAGATGAATGGATACCACATACTATGGGCCTCCACAAGAATGAACTCACGCAACCAATCCACTTTTGGAACACTTTTCCGACCCTGCAGCCTTAACACCCCATCATCCCCTATAGTAACCTCCTTGGCATCACCATTTCGCACCATGTCCTTAAGGATAAGCAAGTGGGGATCATCTTACTGAAGCACCTAGATGCGCTTAAACAAAGAAGACCGTGAAACAATGCAAGAAAGAACCCAGAAAGGCTCCGAAAGATCCAGCCTCAAGAACCCGTTGGCTATATCCAAAACATCTGAAGTTAACGGTCTCTTCCTAGATAGGACAAAAGAAAGACTACCCATTCTCTCAGCCCTCCTACTCCAAGCATTGACCACTATATTGGCCTTCACGCGATGATAAAGAATGGAGATATCATAGTCCTTTAGTATCTCTAACCACCTCTATTGCCACAAGTTCACATCCTTTCGCTTGAATAGGTGTTGTAGACTCCTGTGATCCTTAACACCTCGCATGACATTTCTATATACGGTAGAATCAGATGGTCCAATTTCTCGTCATCGAGGCACCTCAGAAGACAATCTCGAAGTCTCGAGGCTACAAGGTCATGGTCGAGTTTCCTCCCTCGAGGTTCATTGACGCTTGATCTTGGGACAACGTTGACCGTGGCCTTGGTAGAAATGGGGAGTTCCCAAGGCACATGGCTAGGGCTGACAAAGCCTAGTGGACTACTCTAACCCTTAATCAGGGTGTCATCTAGCTGTCCCATCTCTGCTTCTTTATCATTAATGTATTTTGTACTATGTTGGAATTCCTCTACTATATAAAGGGGATCCTTGACGTTTTGTAAACCTTTGTTGCTTCAGTTGCTCCACATGAAATATACAAGAACATTCTCTGTGCTCTCTAACATATTCCCTTGATATTATTGCTTTCATTTATTATCTTCATTATAGTTATTCATTTATTGCTTGTTATTGGCCATAAAGACCCTTCGTTGATTTTATTATAACTGTTAGCCATACTTCGACCACCCTCGATAGCTCCCAGCCGAGCTCCGGAATCGACCTCGAGGCCCCCGAATTGACAAGCTCGAGACCCCGATAACTAATATATTGGTCTAATTTTCACCGTATCCTTAACTCTTATTTCGTTTCTAAGTTTCACATACATAGCATTAACTACTTAACAACTAGCATAAAAATAGATCATGTATTTTTAGTGTCTCATAATCAAATGTAACTGTTATTACCATTTTCACGATAAATAGTTTGGCGCCCACCGTGGGGCTAAAAATAATAGTGATTATTTTCTTGTTGGTTTAGCTACACAACGCAAGTTATCTTTCACGCTTTTACTTGTCCAAGATCTTCGATTTCTGGTCAAAATGTCTAACTCAGTGAATGGAGGTGAAAACAACAATCTTGAGGACCACAGAGAAAACGATGTGGGTGTTCCAGGTGTTGGTGTGCCACCACAAAACCAATCATCGTGGGCGCGGTCTCACGTGAAGCCCAACGCATCGACATAAGCTCCCACACTGATAGAAGCGTGCGCCAAGGGGATCAACAAGAAGCTCAGAAAACCCTGACTAGGGAAGAACATGAGGTTAGCCTTCATCTTATTTTTGAAATATTGCAGGCACAACAGCTGGCTATCGCTCAGCTGCAAAGTCACTAGAAAACTCCTAAAACGGTATCACCGAGGACAACTCCCCCAGCCGAACATGTACTAGAGAAATCGAGCAATAACGGGTCGATGGCCGATCCTCTCATTGTATAAATGCTCGAGGACTTCATAAGGAGGATCGAATTGGGCAAGAAAATGATAGAAGCCAACGACAAAAAGGTCAAAACCTACAAATCCAGGGTCAACTAAATTTTGGACGCACCCCCGGTCCTTAAAAGTGTGGATTCGAAGAAGTTCATACTAAGGCCGTTCTCGGAGGAAGCAGCTTCGAAACCCATCCCGAAGAAGTTTAGAATGCCAGACCTCCCAAAATACAATGGGACCTCAGACCCCAATGAGCACGTTACTGCTTACATTTGCACAGTGAAGGGCAATGACATAAGGGACGACGAGATCGAGTTTGTCTTACTAAAGAAGTTCGGGGAAACACTCTTGAAGGGGGCCATGATGTGGTATCACAACCTAGATCCTAACTCCATTGACTCATTTGCCATGCTAACAGACTCCTTCATAAAAGCACATGCCGATTCCATCAAAGTTGCAATGAGGAAATCCGACGTCTTCAAAATCAAGCAAAGGGAGAACGAGATGCTGCAAGAATTTGTATCTCGCTTTCAAATGGAACGAATGAAACTACCACCGGTCCTTGACGACTAGGTGGTTAAGGCCTTCACTCAAGGTCTGAATGAGTGAAGCTCGGTGGCTTCGAGACAGCTAAAAGAGAATCTGGTCGAATATCTCGCCGTGACCTGGCCGGACGTCCATAATAGGTACCAGTCGAAAATCAAGGTCGAAGATGACCAGCCGGGAGCCCTTTTGGGCTCAGTATACCCGAGTAGGCTCTTGGCGAAGGAGCCGAATCCAAACAAAGAAAGATATCAGCCATACACCGAAGACAGAAGGAACGCCCTGAGGCGCAACCCACCTCATAATGATTGAAGGCTAGACCGAGGACAGAATCCTCGGGGACTCATCAACAGAGCCGTATTCGACAGAAATGCAGGGCCAACGGAGGCACCTCGCTTATCACTATACAATTTCAACGTCGATGTATCAAACATCGTGCTCGCCATCAGTAAAGTCAGAGATGCCAGATGGCCTAGGCCTATGCAATCAGACCCTTCACAAAGGAACTATAACTTAGTGTGTGAATTTCACAACACACACAGACACAGGACCGAGGATTGCTGGCAATTCCGGGAGGAAGTGCCCGGTTGCTTGACAATGGTCACCTTCGGGAATTCCTTAGCGACTGAGCCAAAAATCGGTTTCGAGAAAGGGAAACAACCAAAAAAACAAAGCAGATGAGCCGCAACATGTCATCCACATGATCTTTTGAGACACGCCCTTGGTTGTATCCAAATAACGGACCGTACCGGGTCCTCCAAATAAATACCAAGGTTCAAAAGGCCATCGCCACTGAGGTATAACCATCTCCCTTTTCATTTTATATTCAATGTTGACCTTTGTGCAGGCGCCCGATCGAGGCAGTCAAAGCGCTAACCCAACCCAAAGACCCTAAGTTTTTAAAGCATCTGTTGCACTCTTTTCCTTTGACCGAGTTTTTATCCCGAAAAGGGTTTTACCGGCAAGGTTTTTAATGAGGCAACCTTCACATGCTACCTAAGGATGACTCGACAAGTATTCAAGGCTTCTTTCGCAATCAGCCTTGAACACTGGAGGGCATCACCCCCAGAAGATCATCCACTCAGAAAATCAAAGAAACGCCAAATAGGGTCTCACTAGGAAAATGATGTACCGGGCCAAACGGTCGAACGAACCGTGTCGGTATAGCCGGGCCCTTGGCGGCAAAAACATGTACACTTGTACCAAATAATTGAAGAATATATTTTATTAAAGCATCTCACACTCCAAAAGAAGCTCGACACCTCCGCAAAAATGACTTCTCCGCCAAAAATGTCCCGAACGCTCAGGGACTGACGTCAACAATTCAACACCTGAACGACCTCTGGGTCGGGACTCCAAGCTCATAAGCCCTCAATAAGGCAACATGAAAATCACAACATGTCTCCAAGGCCGAAAGTACCCCGAATACTCAGGGACTGGCCTCAAAATCTATAAAAAATGCACGACCTCTAGGTCGGGATCTCCGAAACCGTAAGCCCTCAATGAGGAAATACAAAGTTTACAAGTAACGTCTTCCGAGCCAAGATACCCTCAATGACTCGGGGACTGTCGCCAACCGCCATTCATTAAAAAACCCGAGGCCATAAGACCCCGAGTGGGTAGACTCGGTCTCGTAAGACCTAAATAAGGCAGAAACTATATTTGTAAAACCTCAAGCAAGGCATGAACAATACTTGTACCAAGTATCCAAAATTGTAAGACCTCAAAGGCATGTAAAACTTGTAAGACCTTACTAAAGGCATACACCCGATCTCAAAGTTTCGGCTATATATCGAATTTGTAAGACCCCAAAAAGGCATACCCTCAATATAGATGGCGAAACTACTTCACTGGGGACTCAAAGGCTCCGGCCGAACAGAAATGACTCCGGTCACAAGGTTGTACCAGCCGAACTAACGCGACTCGGGGATGCTTGACCATCGCTACACAGGCCTTTAATTACTTCGAATCTACTTCGAAAAGAACTAGTTAAATAGGCTACCCTCGATACAGGCAAAAAGAGCTTCGACCTTGTCCGCTCCTAAACATCGGCTTCGAGATACTCCACCTCCAAGCCAAACCTCCCGAGGTGCTCGATCATCACCATATAACGACTTACAATCGTGGTTTTTTATTAAGCCGTCGAAGAGTCAGGAAAAAACTATTTCAAAAAATCCTTATTGAGGGAAAAATAAAACCCACATAAAAGGTCATTCCGACCAAAGTTGTAAGAGCCATCGTCGCCAGCCTAATGAACCTTAGGGCCACACACATAAAAGGTTGCTTCGACCCAAGGCATAAGAGCCATTGTTGCCAGCCCGCACAAATACAAAACTTGAGGGTCGAATAAGCTCGAATCGAAATCTGATTCGGAGACTTAACCCAAAATAGTTAACTAAATACGCCTAAGAGCGAAGCGTAAGAGCCATTGTCGCCAGCGTAATGAGCCTCATGGCCACACACATAAAAGATCACTTCGACCCAAGGTGTAAGAGCCATTGTCGCCAGTCTAATGAGCCTCAGGGCCACACACATAAAAGATCCCTTCAACCCAAGGCGTAAGAGCCATTGTTGCCAGCCCGCACAAATACAAAACTTGAGGGTCGAATAAGGTCGAGTCGAAACCTGACTCGGAGACTGAACCCAATATAGTTAACTAAAAAGGTCGCATCGACCAAATGCGTAAGAGCCTACGGGCCAGCCTAATGAGCCCCAGGGCCGCATCACGAATCCAAGGATTCCTACCAACTCAAAGACCAGTTCACCTGGCCAAGTTCGAGATAGAAAGAGATACAGAAGAAATAAAGCCGCAAGGTTTTCTTTTATACACATATACAATAAAATACAAGCTCCATTCATGGAATACTGTGAAAGCACTATATACAAAGAGAAAGAAAATAAGTGTCCCCTTTGGGGGCTATGGACCGACTGCCCCATTCTTACCATCTTCGGTATCGGACAGAAGGAACTTGGTGTCGTACTCCTCCTCATTGTCTTGCTTGATTTCTTCCGAAAGATCGAAACCCCTGGCGTGAATCTCCTCGAGAGTTTCCCTCTGAGAATTGCACTTCGCGCGCTCTTTACTACTGCTCGCATGACCAAGAGTTCTCCTCAGCTCAGCTCTAGCAGTGGCAGCTCTCTTCAAATAGGCCGACGTTTTTGATCTGCCCTAGTGCTGCTCATCACAGCCTTGGCCCGGGCATTCACCACCTCGGCCTTCCCCTTTGAAATCTCGAACTCGAGCTTTGCAATCATATTCGCCCGCGCAGAATCACTCGCACGAACGATCCGGATTTGCATGTCCAGGGTGGAAGCTTTAGCCAAAGCACTCTCCTTGGCCGCAACTTGGGGCATCTACATAGGCCTGCAGCTCTTTGAACTCACGTTTGGCCCGGCCAACTTTGCCCTAGAGTTGTTCCAGCTCCTCCGTTTTGCTCTCCAACTGAAATATTGAAACATTAATCTCCAAAAATGAAAGGTGGAGCATACGTCAACATGAAATACACGATACGTGTCTCTCGAGGTAGCTCTTGTAGCTCCGGTTTCGATCCGCCTCACACCGCAGGGACATCAACTCACTTTCATTTTTTGCACAAAGACGATTAAGGTATTTCTCCCTATTCGAAGCTTTCTGCAACCTAGCATCATAGCGAAGCAGCTCAGATTTGAGCCTATCAAAGGCCTGCAAAAGAAAATTCAATGAGAAAGGAAGAGTGTGAAATCGGAATAATCATATGACAGTTACCAAAGCTTACCATAAAGCCGAGCCGCTGAGCCACACCAAAAGCCGAGCCAATATCTGACTTAGTGTCCCCCGAAGCGCCTTTGGTAGGAAAAGAAGAAGGCACCACGTGCTCCTCACTCTTTGAAGTGCCCTCAGCAGAAATGGGGAATGTTCTTTCGAGAATGGAGGCCTCCAAAACTGGATGATCGGTCGAATCACCTCTTTTGAACCGCTGAGAAGGATTCACCCTGTTGCGAGCCTCCTCATACCCCGGAGATCCTTTTCATTTATAATCGACCCTCGACCCCGAGGTCGGCAGTCTCTCCTCCTTTTAGAGGGCATGGCCTTATCTGGGAAAAATTTCCAATACCTACGGCGGTTAAGTTAGTATGCTAAAAAAAGGACCATTCTGGGGAAACAAGCGACCAAGCGTCTACCATGATGCTTTACCTCCCACCTCTCCCTGGATAGGTCTCTCCACCTTTGCTTATCATTGGTCGAACAAGAGGCCAGCTTATGAGACCACTCGGCCCAATCCGGGACCTCGTTCGGCAACCAAGGAGTCGCTACAAAGAAATGAAACAGAAAAATGTCGTTATGGAGCCCCCCTCAAGACAAAGTGATAAAAATACAAGTATCGCACTTACGTGTGAAATTTCCATTTCTCAGGAAAGGGCAGAAACTCTCCAGAAATGATATTGATCGTCCGTGCTCGAACGAATCGGCTCATCCATCTCGGTCCTCGTCCTCTTCAACGTCAACGGCAAGAGACCGGGTGGATCGACGTCGCAGAGTAATCAAACCCCAATAACGCAGCGATCGATATAACCTAACGAGATGACTGAGGGTAAATTCGAGCCCGTCCTTATCTGCAAAGTATCTTATCGTCTGCATATATTCCAAAGGGATGGGTGAGCCTGCGCCAAGGTAACCTGATATATTCGACAGAACTCAAGCACGATCTGGTCGGGGGGACCCGATGTAAAAGTATGCGTGTACATGTTCACAAACCCCTCAACGTAGGTCATGATGCTCTCCTCGGAGGAAGGTACTTGTATCACCACTCCTTCTCCCCATCCACAGTCTTTTCTGATCATTTCGAGGTGTTCCTCCCTTACTAATGAGATGAACCTCGACACATGCTCCTGATGTCCTTGAACATTGGGAGGTCTCTCCAACGTAAAGTCTCTCCTCGAGACAATGCACCTCGAGGCCCGCTCACCGGGCACCGATGGTGTAACACTAACCAAACGCAAAAAAGAGGCAGAACTCCCCTCTCCTTGATGGGCGGATGTCGACGTAGCAATCATGGCTACGATAAAATGAGAGGAGGAGGATATAGATTTGGGCAAAGATTTTGAGTTGAAACGATGGGAGAACCAGCACAAAGCACCAAGTTCTATGAAATAAAAAGTTACTCAGATTAGCAAAATCTCCATTGGAGAAGCAAGTGAATGAATATATAGGGGCAAAGCAGCGGCTGCTCGCCTACCCAGAGGGACAATTAATTCAAACCATGGTAACGTCACTTGTCCCTTGGGAAATGTACTGGTGGGACCACCCTGGATCACCCCGGGGTTCCCTTTATCAGATCGCATGAATGCTGCTACCCCACGAAAGTCGAGAGGTATCGACACCCCGGGGGCTTGTTGTTGTCACAAGCATCATCTCCAAAGAATCTATCAACCCAACTTCAATGCAGGACCCGATTTTAGGGGTCCCATATTACTCCAAGAATGAGCTCCAAAGAGTTAATATTAAAATTCGAAGAATAACTCAGCAAGAGCAAGGAGATATAAATAATGGAAAGACTTGGGGCAGAATTTGCATTGCCAAAAATATATTTACAAGGGACGTCTTTACAAGACTCATTCCCCTGGGAGTACAAGCACGAAAAGAAAAAAGAAAAAAAGCAAAAGCGAGCCAGTTTCAGCTCGGCCCCTATCGATATGTTACGGGCTATTTGATTCGTTGTGGCTGTATCCTGCAGATAAGTACAACCTTTCCTTCGATCTCAAACTTGGACGAAGTCAGTGCAACAACCTCCTCTCGATCATTTTGAAGAAGATCATGGGTTGATGCCAACTCCGAGGACGCCATCATGTTTCGTTCCCTCAGCTCGAGGATCTCCGCATCCTTTTGCCCGGTCAGCGAATCCCTTTGCCTAATCTGTGAGGGAAAAGGTAAAACAGTTAGCATCAGATTACGAGAACAAAGGGCGGACTCTTGCATAACAAAATACCTGCTCTGCAAGAGCAGCCTTCTCTCGGAGTATTCTTTCCAAAGAAGCCCGGAGCTCACCCGACTCTTTCTCCTTTCGGGCAGAGTAAGCCTCCGACTCTCACAGTCCCAAGTTCAGCCTCTCAAACTCCTATTCACGGCACGAAAGCTCCTCATTAAGCCTGGAAAGGGCATGATCATACATCTCATTACACTACAGCAAAACAGAAGAGTTAGAAGAATGAACAAAAATGCTCGAAACTAAAGGAAATATATGTAAAACAGCTATCACCTGCTGCATGAACCTCTCTGCTGACTTGACAGAGCCGGGAGCGTCAAGATCGCCGTTTTCGCTAACATCATCAAGAATGTTGCCAAGCGCGCCTCCCCCCTTGAGAGGACCCCCGGCTTTGGCGGTATTTGCATCCTGAGCATCCCTTAGCTCCCCTTACGAGAACTAAGGGCCCAAATAGAAACCATCTAGATACACCCTCAGTCGTATCCGAATAAATGATCGTAGCGCATCCTCCAAACGAATACCAAAGATCAAAAGCGCTATCGCCACTGAGGTATAACCATCTCCCATGTTATTTTATATTTAATAATTAACCTTTGTGCGGGCGCCCGACCAAGGTAGTCAAGCACTAACCCAACCGATGACCTTAAGGTTTCAAAGCATCCATTGCCCTATTTTCCTCCGACCGAGTTTTTATCCCAAAAAGGATTTTACCGGCAAGGTTTTTAATGAGGCAACCTCCACATGCTACCTAAGTAAGACTCAACAAGTATTCCAGGCTTCTTTTGCAATCAACCTCAAATACTGGGGGGCATCCTCCCAGAAGGCCATCCGCTCAGAAAAGCCAAGAATTGCCAAATGGGGTCCTAATAGGAAAATGATGTACCAGGCCAAATGGTCAAACGAACCGTGTCCATATAGCCGGGCCCCCGATGGCAAAAACATGTACACTTATACCAAATAATTGAAGAATATCTTTTATCAAAGCATCTCACACTCCAAAAGAAGCTCGGCACCTCTGCAAAAATGACTTCTCCTCTGAAAATGTCCCGAACACTCGAGGACTGGCATAAAAAATTCAACTCCTGAACGACCTCCGGGTCGGGACTCCAAGCTTTTAAGCCCACAATGAGGCAACATGAAAATCACGAAATGTCTCCAATGCCGAAAGTGCCTCGAATACTCGGGGACAGGCATCAAAATCTCAAAAAACGCACGACCTCAGGGTCAGGATCTCCGAAATACTAAGCCCTCAATGAGGCAATACAAAATTTACAAGTAACGGCTTCCAAGCCAAGCTACACTCAATGACTCGGGGACTGTTGCCAATCTCCATTCATTAAAAAACCCAAGACCGTAAGACCCCGAGCGCGCAGACTCGGTCTCGTAAGACCTACATAAGGCAACAACTATATTTGTAAGACCGCAAGCAAGGCATGAACTACACTTGTACCAAGTGACAATATCTGTAAGGCCTCAGGCAAGGAATGAACAATACTTGTACCAAGTATCCAAAACTAAAAGACCTCAAAGGCCTGTAAAACTTGTAAGACCTTACTAAAGGCATAAACCTGATCTCAAAGTTTCGGATATATATCGAACTTGTAAAACCCCTAAAAAGGCATACCCTCGATATAGATGTCGAAACTCTCACTTGGGACTCAAAGACTGCGACCGAAAACAAATGACTCCGGTCACAAGGTTGTACCAGCCAAACTAATGGAACTCGGGAATGCCCGACCGTCGCTAAAAAATCACTGGCCTTCAATAACTTCGAATCTACCTCGGAAAAAACCGGTTAAATAGGCTACCCTTGATATAGGCAAAAGAGCATCGACCACGTCAACTCCTTAAAATTGGCTTCAAGTGTCACGACCCAAGCCGATGGGCTGTGACGGGAACCCGGTACCTTACTCAACCGAGTACCAACGTAATATATCTTTCTTATTACATCATCAAATATACGTGACATACGGGCCTAATAGGCCAACATAATCATTTATAAACTCAAAACATAGGCCGTCAAGGCTGTACAATCTTTCACGTACAAGACATATATCTACAAGCCTCTAAGAATATATAAATGTCATAAAGATCGGGACAGAGTCCCGCCATACCAAACAATACACATCTAAATCATACTAACCAAACGAGCAACTCTAAAGCAAATGGAGCGCACCAACATCTTCCGCTGAGCTGATAGCCTATTTGGAAGGTTCTCGACTTGTCTATCGGGACCTGCGGGCATGAAACACAGCGTCCCCAAGAAAAAGGGACATCAGTACGAATAATGTACCGAGTATGTAAGGCACATAAATAAATACATAAGAGACATGGAAGATATATAGAGTATATGACTCAACCTGTAAGTCTGAATAACTTTGTAAATCATGAAATACTTTTAGCATCATGCATATGCGTATGAATGTCATGTCGTGCATAGGTACATGTCTCGTAACATCATCAGCCTCTGAGGGCATCCCATCATATCATACAGCCATTATGGGCAAAATCATCAACGTATACCAGCTGATCAGGTGGTGGTGCGTATATAACGCCATAACCTTTCCCATATCCCATATACATATATATACATACATATATACGCGTATATAACGCCATTTGAATACATACATATGTATGCATATAAAACATCGTTTGAATCATATTTCAGCCACTATGGGAAACATCATCATCATATACCAGTTGATCAGGTGGTGGTGCATATATAATGCCGTAACCTTTTACCATATCCCATAAACATATATTTACATATATACACGTATATAACGCCATCTGGTCATGGGTCAATGCACATGTATAAATGAGTGAAATGCATGAAAAATACATGATAATCTCGATATTCCTTCCAGATAATATTTTTCAACTGCGTATTATTCTGAGACCCATGAATAGAAGATAATAATAATTCTCATGGTGAATCAAGAATATAGACACCCCTATTATTTCTATGAATAGAGTAATTTATAGAAAACTGTGTATTTGCTCATTTCTTCAGTATAATTTGGATCATGCCAAAAGAAAAAAGGGATAGCCTTAACATACCTGAGCCGATTATTTTGACAATCCCTCTAACACACGTCAAACGCAAGAAAGCATTTAACGGCGGATCGAACTAGGGAAAATATCTTACAATCATCTTCTTTGACAACATTTACAGTCGTTATCAGGACATTCTTTTGCACCTAGTTGCGTAGCTTTGTCATGGATTCTCCACAGTCTATTTTCTCTCCTTGCAACCAAGACAAGATTTGTTCTCTTCTTTGCGTATTCATATGCAATTTGCTCGCCAATAGCAGAAGAATCACCAGTGATAATAACAAATTTATCCTCTATATCATTACCAAAGAAAGTGTTGTAAAGCCATTCACATGTGTTGATGAAGGTCAAAGCTGGCCATGCACATGCCAACATCGCTAAACTTGCTGGTGGTACCACAAGATTCAGCACTAAATTCACCAATTCCATTAATTCCTTTTGAAAACACCTCTTTTCCAACACCATGTTGTGTGTGGTGGGAGATCAGTTGACAGATTGTGCTGAAATGTAGGCTACTAAGAACCGTTACGATTGAAAGGGACTTGGAAGACAAATTATATGTGAAATACGTACAACAAAGACTATTAAGATCCATCAATTAATATAAAACCCTCTCCATGAGATCTGTGCATCTCTGACCTCTGTATTGAAGAAACAATGAGTATTTCTTATTTTTGAGAATTGTCAATTCCTAAAAGAAGACTTTCCAATAGAAGAAAATGGTAAATGCCTAACTCTCTAGCATTTAGATTTCCCCCCTTAGCACATGCATTTTACAAGAAGAGTACTATGACTGAATATATTGCCACGAAACATCGGCCTCAATAGATTCTTAAATTGGTAGGGAAAGTGGACTTTCTGTCATCATCCTCTTTGATGACTAATGTATCATAATCTCCTAAATCTTTGCCACCTTTTAAGCATCATATAAGAGTCACAATATTATATAAATGGGCTGCCGTGTTTCCATTGTTGGGGATTTAAACTTATATAATAATTAATTAGCTGGTATCTCGCTACCCGGTAATTAACCAATTACCCGTAAAATTGAGAGTTATTCTCACTTAAAATATTACTCACTTTTCACATACCTTATACACCTTACTGTTAAGGTCATGTGGTACCTTGAATGGTACTGGTCCATAAATACCGAGTATTTTAACTTGAGTCGTATTTTATCTCAACATGCCAAACTTGGACGAAAATTCATTTTCTTTAACTTGCTTGCCCTTTTACCTTCACGAATTTACTCATCACTTACAATCCTTATAATCTCCAAATAATATTTTCCTTGGACTGATGTCAATTACCTTACAATAAATTCAACACACAATACTATAGGGTGCAACATCGTCGCAACTTAATACTGTGAAGCATAACATCACCGTAATGTAATACTGCAGGGCATAACATCGTCGTAATATAATACTAGGGGACATAATATTAACATAATATTGCGGGGCGTAACATTGAGATACTCAGCCTCCGAGCCTAACCTCCCGAGGTTCTTGATCATCGCCATATAACGACTCACAATCGAGGCTTTTTATTAAGCCGTCGAAGAGTCAGGCAAACATTATTTCAAAAATCCTTATCGAGGTAAAAATAAAACCCACATAAATGGTCGCATCGACCAAATGCGTAAGAGCCATTGTCGCCAGCCTAATGAGCCTCAGGACCACACACATAAAATGTCGCTTTGACCTAAGACATAAGAGCCACTGTCGCCAGCCCACACAAATACAAAACTTGAGGGTCGAATGAGCTCGAGTTGTAACCCGATTCGGAGACTGAACCCAAAGTCCTTCCAGCTCCTTCGTTTTTCTCTCCAACTGAAATATCGAAACATTAACCTCCGAAAATGAAGGAAGGAGCATACGTCAACATGAAATACCAGATACCTGTCTCTCGAGGCAGTTGTCGTGGCTCTGGCTTCGATCCGTCCCACACCGCAGGGATACCAGCTCGCTTTCTTTTTTCACACAAAGAAGCTTAAGGGATTTCTCCCTATCCGAAGCTTTCCGCAACCTAGCCTCATAGCAAAGTAGCTCGGATTTGAGCCTATCAAAGGCCTGCGAAAGAAAATTCAATAAGAAAGGAAGAGTGTGAAACTAGAATAATCCTATGCCAGTTACCAAAGCTTACTATAAAGCTGAGCCGCTGAGCCTCACCAAAGGCCGAGCCAATCTCCGATGGTTTAGTATCCTCCAAAGCGCCTTTGGCAGGAAAAGAAGAAGGCACCACGTACTTCTTACTCTTTGAAGCACCCTCATCAGAAATAGGGAATGTTCTTTCGAGAACGAAGGCCCCCAAAACCGGATGATCGGTCGAATCGCCTCTTTTGAACTACTGAGAAGGACTCGCCCACTACGAGCTTCCTCACACCCCGGAGATCCTTTTCATTTATCATCGACCCTCGACCCCGGGGTCGGCAGTCTCTCCTCCTCCCCCAGAGGGCATGGCCTCATCTAGGAAAAATCTCTGATGCCTGTGACGGCTAAGTTAGTACGCTAAAAAGAAAGTTACCATTCTGGGGAAATAAGATACCAATCGCCTACCATAATGCTTTGTCTCCCATTTCCCTTTGGACAGGTCTCACTACCGGCGCTTATCATAGGTCGAACAAGCGTCCAGCTTATAAGACCACTTGGCGAAATTTGGGGCCTCGTTCGACAACCAAGGGGTTGCTACAAAAAAATGAAACAGAAAAATATCGTTATGGAGCCTGCCCCCAGACAAAGTGATAAAATTACAGGTATGGCACTTACGTGTGAAATTCCACTTCTCAGGAAAGGGCAGAAACTCTCCAAGAATGATATCGATCGTCCGAAATCGAATGAATCGGCTCATCCATCCTCGGTCTTTGCTCTCTTCGCCTTCAACGGTAGGAGACTAGGTGGATCAATGATGCAGAGTAATCAAACCCCGATAAGGCAGCGGCCGATATAACCTCACGAGATGACTGAGGGTTAAGTCGAGTCCGACCCTCTTTGCAAAGTATCTTATCGTCTGAACTATCTTCCAAAGGGATGGGTGAGCCTGCGCCAAGGTAAGCTGATATCTCCGATAGAACTCAAGCATGACCCAATCGAGGGGACCCGATGAGAAATCTAACACCTCGACGTATGTCATGATACTCTCCTTAGAGGAAGGTACTTGTAGCACCACTCCTTCTCCCCATCCACAGTCTTTTCTGATCATTTCGAGGTGCTCCTCACCTACTGATAAAATGACCCTTGACACATGCTCCAGATGTCCTTGAACATTGGGAGGCCTCTCCAACGTATAGTCTTTCTTCGAGACAAAGAACCTCGAGGCCCGCTCATCGAGCATCGGTGGCGTACCATAGACCGGACGCGGAATAGAGGCAGAACTCCCCTATCCTTGGTAGGCGGATATCCACGTAGCAGTCATGGCTACGATAAAATAAGAGGAAGAGGATATAGATCTGGGCAAAGATTGTGAGTTGAAAGAACGGGAGAACCAACGCAAAGCACCAAGTTCTATAGAAGAAATAGTTACTCAGAGTAGGAGAATCTCCATTGATTAAGCAAGTGAATGAATATATAGGGGCAAAGCAGTGGCTGCTCGCCTACCCAGAAGGCCAATTAACTCTGGACATGGTAACGTCACTTTTTCCTTAGGATATGTACTGGTGGTACCGCCCGAGATCACCCTGGGGTCCACTTTATCATATCGCATGAATGCTACTACCCCACGAAAGTCAAGAGGTATTGAGACCTCGGGGGCCTCTTGCCATTACAAGCATCGGTCCCAAAGAAGCTATCAACCTTACTTCAATATAGGACCCGATTTCGGGGGTCCCGATTACTCCAACCATGGGCTGCAAAGGATTAATATTTCAATTCAAAGATTAACTCTGCAAGAGCAGCGAGATATAAAGAACGGAAGACTTGGGGCAAAAAACCCCTTTTGCATTGCCAAAAATATATTTACAAGGGACGTCTCTACAAGACCCAATTCCCTGGGAGTACATGCACAAAAAGAAAAAGGAAAAAAAGCTAAAGCAATGCAAGGCCTACTCTTCATTGCCACTATCCTTCGAACCATCTCCAGAATCCTCATCTTAAGGGATCAAAACTACCGACTTTCTCTCCGTCTCTCAGGCGTCCTCAATCTCAGCTGAAAGGTCAACACCTCTAGCTCCAACCCCCTCCAAGGCTTCCCTCTTCGTCTTTGCTCTAGCATGCTCGATAGCCCGGGCCAATTTCAGCTCGGCCTTTATCGATATCTTATGGGCTATTTGGTTTGTCGTGGCTGCGTCCTGCAGATAAGTAGCAACTTTTACTTCGATCTCGGACTTGGCCGTAGTCAGCGCAGCAACCTCTTTTTGAGCATTTTGGAGAAGATCATGGGTCGATTCCATCTCCGAGGTCGCCGCCCTATTTCGTTCCTTCAGCCCGAGGATCTCCACATCCTTTTGTTCGATCAATGAATCCCTTTGACCGATCTAAATGGAAAGGTAAGCCAGTTATTATCGAATTATGCGACCGAAGGATGGACTCATGCATAACAAAATACTTGCTCAACAAGGGCATCTTTTTCTCAGAGTGCTCCCTCCAAAGTAGCTTGGAGTTCGCCTGACTCTTTCTCCTTTCGGGCAGAACGAGCCTCTAACTCTCACAGTTTCAAGGACAACCTCTCAAGCTCCTTGTCACAGCATGAAAGCTCCTTGTTATGCCTGGAGAGGGCATGATCATACATCTCCATACACTACAGCAAAATAGAAGAGTTAGAAGAATGAAGAAAGATGCTCGAGACTAAAGGAAATATACATAAAACAGTTATCACCTATTGTATAAACCTCTTCGCCGCCTTGTCAGAGCTGGGAGCATGAAGATCGACGTTCTCACTAATATCATCAAGAATGTTGCCAAGCATGCCTCCCCCCTTGAGGGCACCCCCGGCTTTGGTGGCATTCTGAGTGTCTTTTAGCTCCCCTAACGAGAACTGAGGGCCTCAATTGAAATCATCTATGTCGTCAATGTCTCCGATGGGAAACTCTAGCCCCTGAAAAGATCCAGGTCCTGACCCTTCAAGATCAGCGGCAACGGTTCCCCCAGCGAAAACTGCACCAAACCCAGTCACGGGATCCGAGGCCACATTAGCACCCTCCTCGAGGGTCTTCGATTCACGAGACTGACCTGAGTCGGCCGTTCTGATTCAACATCCTTCGGTCGAGGCACCTACGAGGCTCCCGCACCCAACCTCGTCCTCCATGCCAACTGGCACTTGCCCTCATCATCATCATCCTTATCCTCAGCACCGGGGCCTGCTCCAGAAGTTGAAGCCGAGGTCCTAGTAACAACTCGAGGCTCACGTGACTTAGGTTTCTTTTCCATGGGAGGATCGACAGTCGCCTTACTTTTCCTTTGATGCCCTTGTCGGGCTCTAAAGTCTCCATCTCACCACTAGGGGGTGGCCTCATCTGCATTTTCTCACCTAGGCATGCACGAGCACAATAACCGTAATTTATCAGCACAAAGGATACGAGGAGAAATACAAATCTAAGACATAGGTGGTAAAGAAGCTCTACCATGATTCTTGGCCACCCATCGCTTCTTAGCCAGGTCGGGCCAAGACCGAACAAGATATGGGAATGCGGTGTCCAACTGTTTGATCCATCCCGTCAAATCTGAGACCGCTTTGGGGTACCAAGAGATAGCTACAAAAACCAAAAAGAGGTCATTTTTCTGGAAAAAAAGGAAAGAAAATCACAAAAGATGTCCGAAGGAAAAAATGCTTACGCTGTGTGTTCCACTACTCTGGGAAAGGCATCTTCCCGACCGGAATAATGTCTGAGGTCCTCACCCGGATGAACATACTCATCCACCCTCGATCCTTCTCCTCGTCAGTGCTCGAGAAAAATGATTTTTTGGGTCGATGGTGAAGCCTAATCATACCTCGATAAAATCAAGGGTTGTACAACCTAATCAAATGGTTGAGGGTAAAGGTCTCACCCGCAACCCCATCGGAGAAATGACGAAGCATTAAGACTATCCTCCAGAAAGAGGGATAGATTTGACAAAGCGTCACTTGGTATTTTTTGCAAAAATCGAGGATAACCGGATCTATCTCCGAGGGAAGGGATTTAGAGAATCGACAGGGCCCAAAGTGAATTGGTAAGTATATACATGAAGAAAGCCGGCCTTGTGATCCATTATATTCTCATCAGGGCTGGGAATCTCCACCTCCACTTCCTTACCCCATCGGCAGTCTATCTTCATCGTCCCTATGTTGGTCACGACACTAATGTATTGGGACACGTGTTCGCATCGGTCCGGTGTGGATGAAGTGTTATCGATGGTAAAGTCCTTTGACATATCAAGCTTGGTGGGAGTACATTTTCCCAAGGTAGGTATCACTTTAGGCTTCCCTTTAGATGTTCGAGATGAAGAGCCAACCTCGTCTTTCCGAGGAACCGTCCTGGAGATTCTAGCCATGATGATGGTGAAATTATTTTGAGAAAGAAAGAAGAAAGGATGCAAGTAGGGATGGGTCTGACTTTGCAAATCTAAAATAGTTTGGAAAGTAAGAGTTATCCAACAATTGGTGCCTTTATAGGAGCCGTGTGGGAAGCGAAAAGGATGAACTAGTAGCGGTTCGTGGGCTTCTCGATAGTTGCATTTGACGGTGACCGTTGCACAGTTTTTTGGGCATAGAATTTAATGCTCTGATACGTTGACGTCCCAACAATGATACCCTCGGGTTAAAAGCTCATAATCGTTTCTCATCGCTCTTCTCTAAGAAACGCGAGGACTATCTGTCTGCGGTGAAATCGGAGGATCTAATTTCTCATCATCGAGGCACCTAAGAATACCATCTCGAAGTCTCGATGCTATAAGGTCTACAAGGTCATGGTCGATTTTTCTCCCTCGAGGTTTGTCGACGCCTGACCTTGGGATAACAATGATCGCGGCCACTGTAGAAATGAAGAGTTCCCAAGGCACATGGCTAGGATTGACAAGGCCTAGTGGGGTGCCCTAACCCTTAATCAGGATGTCACCTAGCTGTCCCATCCCCCTTTATCTTCGTCATTAATGCATTTTGTACTATGTTGGGATTCCCCTCCTATATAAAGGAGATCCTTGTCATTTTGTAAAGTCTTGTTGCTTCAGTTGCTCCACACGAAATGTATAAGAACATTCTATTTGCTTTCTAACATATTCTCTTGATATTATTGCTTTTAATTATTATCTTCATATTTGCTCATCATTTATTGGCCATAACGAGCCTCCGTTGATTTTATTATAACTGTTATTCACACCTCTACCCCCATCGATAGCTCCCAGCCGAGCTCCGAAATCGACCTCTAGGTCCCCGAATCGACAAGCTCGAGGCCCCAATTATTAGCCTAACGGTTTGATTATCCCCCTATCTTTAACTCTCATTTCGTTTTTAAGTCTCACATACATAGCATCAACTGCTTAACAACCAGCATAAAAATAGATCACGTATTTTTAGAGTCCCATAATCAAATTTAATTGTTATTACCATTTTCACGGTAAACAGGGATCCTTGTCATTTTGTAAACCTCTGTTACTTCAGTTGCTCCACACGAAATATACAAGAACATTCTCTTTGCTCTCTAACATATTCCCTTGATATTATTGCTTTCTTTTATTATCTTCTTTATAGTTCTTCAGTTATTGCTTATTATTGGCCATAAAGAGCCTTCGTTGATTTTATTATAACTGTTAGCCATACTTCGACCACTCTCGATAGCTCCCAGCCGAGCTCCGGAATCGACCTCGAGGCCCCCGAATCGACAAGCTCGAGACCCTGATAATTAACCTATCGGTCTGATTATCACCCTATCCTTAACTCTTATTTTGTTTCTAAGTTTCACATACATAGCATCAACTACTTAACAACTATCATAAAAATAGATCACGTATTTTTAGAGTCTCATAATAAAATTTAATTGTTATTACCATTTTCACGGTAAACAA